>NC_142945.1:1294423-1300336 GCF_046866305.1 Octopus bimaculoides
GAGTGGGTTTAAGTGTGTGTGTGTGTGTGCATAAACACACACACACACATATACATGTATACATATATAGATATACATATATATATATATATATATATATATAGATAGATAGATAGATAGATAGATAGATAGATAGTTATAGATATAGATATATAGACATATATACATGTATGTACTACCCGTAGCTGCCGTTGTATTTAAACTTACACACACGCTTGCATGTGTGTGTGTATGTGTGTAAGTATGTGTGTGTGTGTGTGAGTGTGTGCACATGTGTTTGTATCTGTGTGTGCGTATGTATGCGAATGCACGTGTAGGTGTGTGTTTTTGTGTGGTCAACTTGAAAAGAGTGACAGAATAAAAAGCCGTTTAGACAGATTTAATAGGTCTGCTGGAAGGGAGGGGCCCCTATTTTCATTTTATTAAGGGTCCACAAAGTGAAATAGAGGAGGAGGGACCACTCAAGTGGAGTGTCAAACCTTGTGATTTTCAGGGTCTAAATGATTAGCCATTGTCGCGATTTTAGGTAGCGATCTCTCTCTCTCTCTCTCTCTCTCTCTCTCTCTCTCTCTCTCTCTCCTCTCTCTCTCTCTCTCTCTCTCTTTCTCCATATTGGAGAAGGGGATAGTCAGGGAGCAGGGCGTGTTGTATGGGGCTGTGGTGGTGGGGAGAGATGGCGGTGAATGGTGTGGCGGCGATGTTGGTGGAGGTTGTTGGCGAGCCTTCACAAAGGGGGGGATGAATTGTATATGGCGGTGACGGTGACGGAGGGGTTCGGGAGAGAGGAAGGGCTGGGGTTAAGGTTTTCGTGGCGATGGAGGTGGCGGCGGTGATGGTGGTGTGGGGGATAGTGTCGGAGGCAGCGTCGGCGGCGGTGATCAGAGAATGCTGATGGAGGATGTTTGTTGTAAATTGTAGTGGTGGGAGGTGAGGGAGGCAGCATGGAGGGGAGGCCGTAGGAGGTAGTGGTGATGGCGGTCGGAGGGGGATGGTGGTGTGGATGTGTTGTATGCGACGGTGGAGGAGGTGGTGGTGATGGTGGTGAGGGATTTTGTAGGGACGGGAGAAGTGGGGGTGTTGGTGGTAGTGAGGGTGGGGGTGGGGGTGAGGGGTATAATTATCAAATTTGAGAGTCACAAGCCCTTGCATAGAGAGAGAAAGAGAAAGAGAGAGAGAGAGACGAATAACTAGACAGCCAGCGGTTGAAGTATTTATCTAACACTATCTATCTTTCTATCTATTTGTCTGTCTGTCTGTCTGTCTGTCTGTCTATCTAAATATCTATCTATCTATCCGTCTATCTGTCTGTTTGTCTATCTATCTATCTATCTATCTAAATATCTATCTATCTATCTGTCTGTCTATCTATTTTATCTATCTATCCATCTGTCAGTCTGTCTGTCTATCCATGTATCTACATATCTATTACTATCACTCGACAGGCAGATTGACAGTGATATATATATATATATATATATATATATATATATATATATATATATATATATATATATATATATATACATACATACATACATACATACATACATTTATATACATATATATATCTTATCTATAAAAGGCAGATTTTCTCTGTGTGTCAATGTGTTTAAAATTCATACATTTACACAATTCCAAATTTCTTGGATTAAAGAATCGGAATTAATATTCTAAATACCATAACTTAGGTCACAGCGTCATTTTTTCCGTCAAAATAACTCCCAATTACGAATAAAATCCGTAAAACTACACAAATTAACATTCCCCCCCCCCCTAATAAAATCTAATTTCTTCTTTCTACTACCTTGACAAATCCTTTCAACTCCTACTCTCTCTTATGAACCTTTACGAACGATCCAACAACAAATACAAAAAGAAAGGAAGGAGAAACACTGACAGTAAAAGAAAACTATTTCAGTATCAAAACTGAAACAATCACATTTCGATACTGTAATGACAGATACTTTCATATATATATATATATATATATATATATATATATATATATATATATATATATATATATATATATATATATACATACATATATATCAAATGGATGCGTTATAATACTGTTCCGCATATACGATAACAGCCATGCCAACAATCCAACATACCTCCATCATCAGCTGCCCTACAGATATCACTATGATTTCGACACCCACATATACATGCGCACACACACGACACACACACACACATACACACACATACACACACATACACACATATATATATACATACATACATGCATACATACATATATATATATATATATATATATATATGTATACATATATATATATATATATATATATATATATATATATATATATATATATATATATACATATATATATATATATATATATATATATATATATATATATATATATATGTATGTATGTGTGTATGTATATATACTTATCCGCGTGTGTGTCTGTGTATACACGTACACCCAATACACAGAAAATATATTTAATAAACAAAAATGTCAAAATATAACAAATTGGAACGAAAATAACAGACAAACAGACAAAGAGGCTAGAAGAAGACTGATTAATGCTTGATATATTGTTGATGTGGTGATGTTGATGGTTGTGTGATGTTTTAAAAGAACATTCTATTAGCAAACCTTTAATACCGAACCTACAATCTAAACATAATTATTGTAGACAGAAGAATCTCGGTGGGTTGCTGCGATGTACGAAATACTAAACATAGTTGAGTTATGTAGAAAGAAAATACAAGTGGCCAACCAGGCAGTGATGTATGGACGTGCACAGACATATATAACAAGAGAGAGAGAGAGAGAGAGAGTGAGGGAGAGAGAGAGAGAGAGAGTAAGAGATGGGGTGAGGAGAGGAGTGGTAGGTCAGTAAAAAAAAAAAAACAGATTGAAGACAAACAATTGAGACAGACAGACCTTTCAGAACTCTTTTTCGTGATATTTATCCATCCATCCACCTATCTCTCTGTCTGTCTATCTATCTATTTATCTTGCTATCTTTCTAGCCATCCCTCTTTCTCTCTCTCTTTCTCTATCGATCTATCTATTTATATCTCTTTCGCTCTCTCTCTCTCTCTCTCTCTCTCTCTCCCCTCTCTCTCTCTCTCTCTATCTCTCTATCTATCTATCTATCTATCTATCTTTCTATCCATCCATCCATCTGTCTATTGCCTGTTCATTGCATTTAATATATGTATATAGGTATGTATACACGTACATATGTATGTAGGTATATATGTGTTTATATACGTATATAAACACACACTCACATGTGTGTGTACCTTATATCAACATTTAGGAGTATATGCATATATACATACTTACATGCGTATGCATTCATGCTTATATATATATATATATATATATATATATATATATATATATATATATATATATATATATATGTATGTATGTATGTATGTATGTATGTATGTGTGTGTTTGAGTGTGTCTGTTTGTATCTATGTATTTTATGTGCGTATACTGACGTATTATTATTATATACACTACTTAGCTATGTTGACATTTCAATCTACGTGCATTCAAAGAATCATTACGAGAATGTCTCATATCATTCGTGACATGGTGGATAACACCTCCCTCTCCTCCCCCACCTCTCCCTCTCCCTCTCTCTCTCCCTCTCCCTCTCCCCCCCCTTCCCCCTCTCTTATTTCTGTGTTTGTGTATCAAGTACACACACCCCACACACACACACACATAAACTTCTCTGGAAAGGTAACTCAAGAAACTATAAATCGCCCCTAGGGAAGGGCGAGGGGTCCACGTCAGATCCCTGGCGGAGGTGAAATTAATCCCAAATCACTTGTCTACAATAATCTATCTACCCGCAGAATTATCGATATACTCCAGAAAAACTATCGTATTCCCTCATAACACCAGTCGTTTAATCCATGCTAATCCACGAAATTGGATGTGAAGGTTGCAGCAGCTGAAGAATTAGATGCCCTTACGGATATTCACGTAATTATTGAAGTTCCTTTTGGTCGAATACTGATATCTGGATAACTGTGTGTGTGTGTGTGTGTAGTTATATAAACATGTATACATATATGTATATAAGTATGTCTGTGTGTGTACACGTGTGTGTATGTGTGCGCGTTTGTGTATTATATTTGTGTGCATGTGTGTATGTATGTATGTATGTATATGTATGCATCCACATACATACTGGAATGTTTTTACATATTTTCACAGATCCATAGATTACTTGGAGCTGGAATTTCCTTCTCATATTTTCTCCGGATTTGCGAAACCCAGGAGGAGGAGGAGGAGGAGGAGGAGGAGGAGGAGGAGGAGGAGGAGGAGGAGGAGGAGGAGGAGAGGAGGAGGAGGAGGAGGAGGAGGAGGAGGATTGTTAAATTTGATTCAAACCTAGGAAGGCGTGAATCAAGCCAGCAACCTTGCCGTCTCTTCGCTCAATCCCTCCGGCTACTGTTAAATAAATTTTGCTGTGATGCCGCGCATTAATCTAGATTTTATATCTGTCCATCATTATTTAGTCCGAAACAGAAGGGTGAGATTTGTACATGAAATATCGTGAGAGGAGAAGAGTTCTAAAACCAAGGGGAGATAAATCACAAATGATTTGGGGTGAGGTGTGTTTGTAGAGGTTCGAGGTGAAAGGATATTATGATGTGATAGATGGGTGTGTTTATAGATCAAAGAGGAAGTAAAGAAAATAAGGTGGTGTGGGTTATTTCGGGTGAGTCTAGGGAGCAGTGTATAAAGAAGACACAGAGTACAAGTTGTTCACACGCACCCCACACACATATCCACTTGTATGTGCACAGATGTACACACACACACACATACTCACGTATACGTACAGACATAGAAACCCGCTTTTGCATACAGGGAGAAAAACATTAGCGCACACACGTACACACACACACATCCATTGAAATACTTTATATATAAATGTAGAACGTAAAAGAAACGGAAGCTGCGTTTATAGAGTACCTAATTACATCAACTTACGCACGTTTCATTAACAATAAATAAATATCAGTTATGGGAAGGAAATCTTCCAAAAAATCCTCCTGATATACAAAAGTACATATGGAGTTCGAGACACTGCTTATTTCGTGGGGTTATGAGTTCGATTCCCGGACCCGGCTGCATGTCGTGTTCTAGAGCAAGACACTTTATTTTACGTTGCTTCAGTTCGCTCAGCTGTAGAAATGAGTTGCGACGTCGCTGGTGCCAAGCTGTATCGGCCGCTTTGCCTTTCCCTTGGATAACATCGGTGGTATGAAGGGGGGAAGGTTGTTACGCATGGGCGACCGCTGGTCTTCCATAGGTTGTGCGTTCGCCGGTGAGGCGACTTTCCGCCCAGACTTTTACCTCGCGGGGGAACCTCCTAGATGCACTTATGTATGTATGTATGTATGTGGTTGTATGTATGTGAAAGACGAAAAGAAAAGAATACTTAAGTAAATATATATGGGCTAACATTCGGTAGTGACATCATAGCTACATAACGCAGACCTTCGATACCAGACTGCCATACTAAATATATACATGTGTGTGTGTGTGTATCAAGATAGCCACATAGAATTCTTCACATCTAATTTAATTTTCTTTCCTTTTTCCTTACACCCCTTTCTTTATCAATTTCCTCCTCTCTCTCTCTCTCTCTCTCTCTCTCTCTCTCTCTCTCTCTCTCTTTTATTGAGCCTATCTCCCTCGACTTCTCTATCATTCAGTATCATCCTCCAAAGACTCATGTTTGCGAAGAGAGAACGTGACAAACTCCGCTTCAACAGACGGAAAGCCATCAGCGAATCTCCCTCGTATGTATGCGTGTGTATGTATGTGTGTGTGTGCGTGTGTGTGTACTTATATATATAATTACATGCACACAAACTTATACATACACATAAT
>NC_142945.1:1305836-1330836 GCF_046866305.1 Octopus bimaculoides
AAGCAAATCTACATACATACATACATACATACATACATGTATTAAACACGCACACACGCACGCACTCACACACATACGCACACACACATATGCAATGTAGGTGCTTAGTTTGTCCTCCGGTAGGCCGCCACATGACGCTGTGGGGATGACTCTCTCAAAGCGCCGATTGTTAAAACAACCGACGGCCATAGGCATGCGAAACATCTCACCCCAAATGCCATCCAGGAGCGATGAATATCGATGTTTCGCTATTTTTGTGGCTCATCAACATCACGTATCTGAACCGAGCCGGTGGCAAATTGAAAAGCCTGTCCATGACTATAGGTAAAATGGTCTAAAAAGCCATCTGATGGTATGCCCCGAATGATGAATTGATAGGAATAAATTCAAATATCGATTAGAAGCTGCGCTTGTGTTGCAAACATTATTGAACACCCAAACGCAACATATGCGTCTTGATTGTTCGCCGATAAGCTGCGAATTGGTCGGTGAAATATCTCAAAGCGCATATATTTGTGTGGGGGGGGGTGAATACATGCATGCATATAGATGGATAGATACTTACTCATACAGATACATACGTGTACGCATGCATACATACATATACATACGCAAACACACATTCATGCATACATACATGCGTATGATTCTGTGTAGTGTCTGCAAACGTGTGTGTGCATGTGCGTGTGTGTGTGTGTGTGTGTGTTGCTTTTCGTGTCTTCTTCCCGTTATTATCTACACCAATTATGTGAGTACAGAGCACACCACTTCAAAATCCTGCCACTCCAAACACCCCGCCATTTATCGTTAATATATTTCACCAGCCACCCCCACCCCCACCCCGCTACCGCCCATAACCCCGTTTTTATGTGACACTACAACACTTTTGCCTAAGTAATGATAGTTTTATCACCGACCTCGCTTTCGATTTAGCTGCCATGTTGGACACTGGCTTCTCTTACTTCATACTCACCCGTTTCTACTGTTGTTTGTTTTATAACCCCTTTATGTGACAAACTCCATGTTTTTGTCGTTGTAGTTGTTGATGTTGTTGTTGTTGTTCTTGAGATCCTTCGTGTGATGGTGGTGGCGCCGGTGTTGGTGATGTTCTTGTTTTTTTTTTTTCTTTTTTTCCGATAATCTCATCTCATATCGTATACGATGTTATTTGAGACTATCGGATTTGATATTATCCGAGGTGTTTAGTTTCTTTGTTAGTTATATCTGTATCAAATATCATGTTTAGAATAATTTCGACGTGGACGGATTATGAAGTGTGTATGTGTGTGTGTGTGTTTGTTTGTATATATGAATGTGTGCGTGTATATGTAGTAATGTATATCTGTGGGTAAGTATATACACTCGTACACAGACACACAGACATACACCCTCATATACGATTATATGCATGTTTGTAAATAGTAAGACACACAGACGCATATATACATATATGCGTACGTTTCTGTATGAGAGAGTATGAATGTAATTTGCAAATAAAATTACAATGATATGTTTAATAAACATGGTTTTATACTCGTTGTAAATATGGAATATGTTGTTAAATCGTGAAGCTTTCAGAAGCAAAGATGAAAGTTTGAGGTGACTAATCAATCAGTAATTAATCAATTATTATCGACTATTTTTAAAGCCATCGTCGGGACTCGATTACTTTCTGTGGTTGTTGAAATTGCATAGTGAGCCCTACTTTCTTATTACAGTAATACAATCACGCCAGTCCTTATTTCCAGAAGCCAGCGAAGTTAGCTGTATGAAACTGAATCGATAACACGGCATATTGGAGATTAACATCATAAATCAGCTTACCACAGACTTCGTTGCAATTTTCACGGTGAAGTTAAAAATATATTGAAAGTTTACAAATATAATCGTATGTTTAACATGTTGCTGCTTCAAAAATATATATGTATACATACATACATATATATATATATGTGTGCACTACCACCACCACCACCACCACCACCACCACCACACACAAATACGGTTTCTGCTGAAATTCTGCAGAAATCGCAGGAAACTTTAAAATAAGATCGTAAAATACGTGATGGTTCTATCTGGAATGGCTTGAATCCTTTGTGCTCTGTCGCGGCTAAGCTGGGGCTAAAGAACACCTTTAATATCAATTCAACACCACCAACACCACCAGCGAAACCATCCAAACCGAAACATCTTCATAAAACCTTTATGTAATTTCCCGTCTTCGCTAGAAATAGCAACAAAATCTATTTGAAATTAAATCTCACCTTTTTTTGTTTTTTTAGGAAAGAACGCGTTAGATAATGCGATCCGTAGCTTCCTAGACGTGATGGTCAGATCTGGTATGTTTTGATCAAAGTTCTGCTAGATTCTGGGACGAATCAGATCAACCAACACCAGCCACAACAAAACAAAACACACAACGCTACAAGCCCCCCCTCCTCCCACCTCACCTCTATCGACATCCTCCCCTCCCACCCCAGCAACCACCTTAACCCAATGTCCAACTCAATTAAATATCAACCCTCTCGCCCCTCCGCCTCCTTGTCATCCTCCATCAACACAATTCACACTCTCTTCGCCATCAACGGACAAAATTTTCACATCCAAGGTACACACGCACACACGCACACACGCACACACACATGAATGTGTGTGTGTGTGTGTATATATATATGTACGTGTGTGTGTGTGTGTGTATAGACACGCTCTCTCTCTTTTTCGCTCTTTCTCCCTTTTACCTTTCTTTCTTCTTCAAAAACTTTAGCTGCTCCCTTTTGCACGCACATATAAACGCACGCATACATACACCTCACCCATAGACACACACACACACATCCCCCCATACTCACATACACACACATCCCCCCATACTCACATACACACACATACGCACATAGATAGATAGACAGACAGACAGATAGATAGATAGATAGATAGATAGATAGATAGATAGATATCACACGTAGCATATATCTACACACACACACTGATAGGCATCGTTAGATTTTCATGTGTGCGCATGTGTGTGCGTGTGTGTGTGTGTGTGTTTAAGCTCACATAACACTTTCTTTTTCACACACACACACACACATACACACACACATACACAAATGTATGTGCGCCAAACAGAGTGAGAAAAACTGAGAAAAAACGCAGACATATAGATGAAAACAGAAACAAAGTGAGATAGAGAGGGAGATAGAGAAACAGAAAGCAAGAGAAAGAGGGAGAGAAAGAGAGGACGAAAGAGAAAGAGGGTTAGAGGGAAAGGCTGAGGGGGAGAGAGACAGAAAGAGACAGAGAAAGAGAGGAAAGACCTACGTTATTTTGTGACTTTTAATTCCCCAAATGGCTCTTTCGAGACATTTCTCTGCTATTTGATCCTCGAATAAAGTTGATGAGAAATTTCCAGTCTCCACAGCTCTCCGTACAGAGATCGCGGTAGGCCCTCACAACGGTGTGGCTTTCCTTAAAGTTACAGGGGTTTAGGGGACAGCAACATTTCTGTGGGGACCGGGTAAAAATATGAATATTTTATTAGAGAGACACAAACAAGTGGATTTATGAGACGAGGTCATACCACTTTAGTAGCAAATGGGCCGAGTAATATGGAGTTGAAGCGATTAAAACAGAAATGAATAAACAGCGGGTGGACACACGTGTATAAGAATGTGTAGGTATGCGCGCATACACACTCATATACACACACGCAAATACATACACACACACACACACACACACATATATATATATACACACACTTCTTAGTAGAATACATTTTTATTAAATTTTGCAAGGAAAAAATTGACAGTGATTTCGAATTGCTCGCCTTCATTCAACCTAGACAGACAGGCAGACAGACAGACAGACAGACAGACAGACAGACAGACAGACAGACAGATAGATAGATAGATAGATAGATAGATAGATAGATAGATAGATAGATATGCAACTATCGCATGACAGTCGATGTTGGTGTGTTTACGTCACCATAACTTTGCAATTCGGCAAAAAGAGACCGATAGAATAAATACTTGGTTTACAAAGAATAAGTGCTGGGATCGATTTCTTCGATTAAAAGGTGGTGCTCCAGCATGGCCGCAGCCAAATGACTGAAATATGTAAAAGAATCAAAGAATATGTAGCATCACAACTACATAAACCTGCAAACGAAAGCCCGTTCCACGCTGACCCAGCTAATCGTCGCCACCTAAGCACCACAACTGCCACCTATGAGTATATATATACATATGTGTGTGTGTGTGTGTGTGTGTGTGTGTGTGTGTGTGTGTGTGTGTCTACGTGTTTGGGTGAGTTTATGAAAGTCATATCTTCCATAAGGAAATTTCATTTTATTTACCTAAAACATAGAATGTTTAACTCAGAGTCAAACGGTTTCCAATTTTCGCGGAAGATTTCGCCATAAAATGTGAGAAAACTATAATGAAAGATTTCGACAATTTCTAAATTACCCAACGAATTTTTAAAGACCGTGTTTTAAACTTGTGGCAATTTGTAGCAATAAATAACGAAGAAAGAAATAAATCTCTGATTTCTTCTCAATATTCTTCTTCCAGTATGACCTCTGACCATTTTACGTTCGGAGCAATGACGGCACCGAAGACATGAAGTCTCCGCAGAACCTCATAAAAATCCATTCATTTCCCTTGAAACCTATTTCAAACACAATTACTGATACAAGTTTCACAAACAGTTTTTCACACATCATGAGGTGAGTATATATATGTGTGTGTGTAAATATGTATATATGTATATACATATGTATGTATATATAAATATGTATGTATGTACATGTATGTATATATATGTGTGTGTGTAGGTATGTAGGTGTGTGTGTGCGTGTGTGTGTACGTATATTCATACGCGCACACACATACACATAGCATAAATGAATGTTAGCACAGTGCTGGTTATTCATACTTATATGTAGGAAGACTCACTTTCTCATATATACATTCAAATAACTATTTCTGATGGGCAAAATTTTGAACGAATTAAGGGCATGACTGATCTCGATTTCTGGGACCGCCTCAAAGCCTTGAAACTCTCCTCTCTCCAGCGCCGCCGCGAGCGGGACATCATTTGCCCGATATGGAGAATATATCGCCAGCATTGCCCAAACGCCCTGAACATTAGCTTCAAGGTTCATCCAAGGCTGGGACCACGGGCCATACGTCCCCTGCACAATTTAGGATCACAACATATAGGTACACTGCGACACAATTTTTTTCCCCAACATTGTCCCAAAACTGATCAAAGAGGAAAAGGTTCCCATCTCTTTTATATATATTGATATTGATATTGATGTGTGTGTGGTGTGTTTTGTATGTGTTTGTTTATTCGTTACGTGTGGTTGTGTTTATATACAATACTCAAGAGAAGAATAAATCTTGTCAAAAATTAAATGTTGCTGAACGGAGAGAGAGGAAGAGAAAAAGAAAGACAGAGAGAGAGAGAGAGGGAGACAGAGAGAGAAAGAGAGAGAGAGAGAGAGAGAGAATTAAATATAGAAAGGCTTAAATATAAAATGTAATACGAAACAATATGTCGTCCAGCATTGCTTTATCGAGAGACGCAGGAAAAATGGCGACTTCTGGGGGGATGGTGTGAGGAGGGGAATGCAATTATTACCATTTTAGATTTGATTGTTGTAATTACACCGCCCTTCTTCTTTTTCTTCTTCTCTCCCTTCTTCTTCTCCCCTTTTTCCCACTTGTTGATGTTGATGTCTTTTCCTTTTACTTTCTTCCCTTGTCTTCGTTCTTCTTTCCTCTTCTTCTTCACTTGTTATTCTTCTTCTCCTCTCCCTTCACCTCCTTACTTCTTTCTTTTCTGCATCCCCCTTCTGTTACCCCCTTCTTCACCTCACCACCTTCACATTCTCACCCCTCTCTTTCTCTCTCTCTCTCTCTCTCTCTCCTTCTGAACCATTCTTTTATTAATTGCAGGAAATACTAACTAATAAATCTAATGTTAAATTCATCAATTTATTTCTCGATTTCAGATTTTAACCATTTACGCATTTTAGAATTGAATTCTGAGGCGCAATTTTTCCTTTCTTTTTTCTTCTCTTAATCTTATTCATTGAAAAGATTCTCGTCATCGTCATCATCATCGTAAACACCTTTATCGTAATCATCCTCCTCCTCCTCATCATCATCATCATCATCATCATCAACATCGTCGTCGTGACCGTTATCATCATCATCATCATCGTCGTTGTCGTTGTCAATCATCATCACCATTACCAACACCATCATTGTTATTGCTACCAACAGTGTTTTTGAAGTGAGTGCTTTGGAATCAGCAAGATGACCGACTGTTTGGGGTTGGTGGGGTGGGGGTATCACCCGAACGGTCCGTCTCGATTTGGGTCAGAAAACCGGAGAACGGTGGCTGAGATACGGTCAGTGGTGAGTGGTTGCACGGACGTGGGGAGAAGCGGGGAGTCTGTCAAATAAGAGAGATTGGAATATCTGTCTGTCCAATGATCCTAATGGATTTTGTCTCTTGGAAGATACTGGCACGAAAGCTGAGTGACCCGAAATTATTAAGAACCTCGGATTCCGGTGGTTCACCAAAGAGTTGGATAATTTCAGCAGGAAGGGACCATTGATCAAGCTTCTCAGCACCGGACATCCATCAGCATTGGGTATATGTGTTTATGTATATTCATATGTGTGAGAACGTGTGTGTGCGAGTGTATGTGTGTGTGTGTGTGTGCATATGTGTGCGTGCATGTGTGTGTGTGTCGTCTCCAATGTGTTCCTCTGACGTGTATTGTGTCCAACGCCTATTTTATTTACAACTGTTAAAACATACAAATTACTTTGGTGATGGCAGAGAGACGGCAACGGAACGGGGGCCGAGGGAGGGGGACGAGGGGCCAGTGAGCGAACGAAGGTTGGTGCCGAGCGGAGGAATAAGGGGGACGAGGAGATGGGGAAATGACGGGGGCTGCTTTCATTTGCCAGCTGTCAACAAGTGATAAAGCTAACCATGAAACACCATCGCCATCATCATCATTACCGCCGTCACCAATAGCAGCAGCATTTTTATCACCATCACCATCATCATCATTATCTTCCTCCTCCTCCTCCTCCTTACCATCAGCAGCATAGTCACTGTTGTCGTCGTCGTCATCATCATCATCATTATCATCAAAAGAATAATAATAAATAATTCGTTTTATTGGCCACAAGGGCTAATATCAATTAAAAACATGGAAGGACGAAGACAGGGCGAAGGTTACAAAAGGTAGGAAAGTTCGTCTAAACAGAGGAAGAAAACGGAGAAAGATAATAATAACGGAGCCACATGGAGCTTTAAGTATTTTCGCTCAATAAACACTCACAACGCCCGGTTTGGGAATCGAAACCGCGATCCTATGACCGCGAGCCCACTTCCCTAACCACTGGGCCATTGCGCCTCCACGCATTAGAAATAACAACATGAGTAACAAGTGGCCATTAGCAACAATGAGAACAACAACAACAGCAACAACACTAAAAGGTTATAAACCACAACAACAACAATAAGACCAGAGAAATCGTTTCCTTCTTTTATCTGTCTTTCTTCCTTTCTTTTTTTTCTTCTTTCTTTTTCGGTTTTATTCGTCGGTCCTAAATCCTTCAGGAGTGTCGCGTCATTTTCGCAGAATATGGCTTCTTGGAGAAGATCTTATTTGTAGCAAGTGTCATGTCACGATCGAAAGATTTAGGAATGTTTACATCTAACAAGACAACTTTGATTCGTTGCTTCCATTCCAACATTCTTGCCGTCAACCACAAAACAACACTTAACCATTTCTCTTCAACTATTTACCAAATTTTCTGCGGGTTTTTGCTTTTTTTTTTCGGTGGTGGTGGTGGTGGGGGTGGTTTATATTTTCTAAAATCCCCACTTTGTATTTTAACACAATATATATATATGAGGGTTTTATGTTATACGATTGTTTTTTTATATTTGCTTTTGTCTAGTGTGGGTTTTTTTCCCTTAGTTAAAAGCGGTGTAATGTGACGTTTTCATTATCTTATATATGCGCTGCAAAAACAGCGAACCGGTTTCAATTCTCGGGTTGTTTTACTTCACTTTGAGTTGTTTATTTCCTTATGGGTAGAGTAAATGTTTTATTCAAGCATCGAAAAACATACCCGGCCGTATTTAGTTACAGCTCTGTGTTTCTGAGTTCAAATCCTAAAGAGATCCCTAATGAAACTTTCATCATTTGGTGATCGATGAAGTAAAATACCAGTTATATATTGAGGTTGATATAATTCACTCCTTCCTGGCCAACCAAATTTCATTCATTAACGATTAATCTTGATTTTTTTCACACTAGCAGGTAATTTATTACATATACGTGTGTACATGTGTGTGTGTGATGAAGACTAGCAGGACGAAACTTAGAAGTTACAGTTACCCCCCCCCCCCCCCAACCTTGTAAAAGTTAAATAAATATGGACTCTACAGAAAGTATTGAATAATCCTTCAATTTAATGTTGAATTGCGTTTATTATAACTCAACATAAAAACCTTAACACGTATGTCCGTGTGCACGCGCGCGCCAGCGTATGTGTGTGTGTCTGTGTTTGTGTGTGTATATATATAAACATATGCACACACACACACACACACGTATATGCATATGTATATATAGTCTATGCATTATGAAAATCAAAACACCCACCTGAATATATCGAGTGAATGAGTGGGGTGGGGAGGGATTATATTTAAAACATTTTATTGGACGGATTATCGTTAAATTATTCCATTCCATTTTATAAAGTGTTACGTATTCTATGAACCTCAGCGGGGCGAAATGCAGGATTTCAGCCTCAAAACGTGATGTGACGTAGCTCAATGTACCCCAGTGGACCCCTTGCTCAACACTCTTCTGTTACTGACCATCCAAGGACACTGGACTCAGAATGGTCATCTTCCTGACCAATCCAAGACTCTGTTTCCTCCTGCAACTGGTAAGATGGACCAGTTATGTTTCTACTTAACATAAACGGGATGTTTTGGAAGGGCTGATAGGGTGTCGGGTGTCGGGTCGGGTAAGGTTAATTGAACCAGGAGGAATAGGTCGTAAAATATAAAAGCCATTTCCAGAAATTCCATCGCCGGTATCGGTACCCGGAATATGTCGGGTGGCAGGGGAATGGTTGGTATAGGGTGTGGCGGGTAGAGTTGATGCTACTCTTAACTCTAAGAGGCGGAATTGACAAACCTATCACTCCCTTGACAGTTTCGGAATTGGTAACAAGGTGACACTTCTGCTCTTCTGTTGCAGACCACCACCACCACCACCACCACCGCCACCACCATCACTATCGGCGCCATCGCCACCAACATCACCACGAATACAACTACAATCATCATCGTCACACCAACACCACAAACATCCCCACCACCATCACCACCGTTTTCACGGCCGCCATCAACATTAATATTATAAAGAAGAATATGTTATAAAATGAGCGAGTGACATTTGTTGATGTTGTTTCTGTTGTTGATAGTGATGATGGAGTTGGGAAAGTAGGGGGAGCAGTGATGCTTCTACGTGGTGTTGGTGGTGTTGGTGGTGGTGCTTGGGGGTGAGAGTGGAGAGACAAGATCCTGGCTGAATGTGACGCCCGTTATTCATGAAGACAGTTCATCTTGGCTGCCAGAGTTTGGTAAGTTGATGAAAGCTCCCAGAAAACGGAAAAGGGGAACATTTGTTCCCGGCTTTCGTTGTTTCCCTACCTACCTACCTAACTACATACATACATACATACCTACATGGATACATATGTACATATATACATACATAGATGTATGTATGTGTATATAAACACACAAATGCATATACATATACATATACATATATCTATGTATAATATATAGGCGCAGTAGTAGTAGTAGTAGTAGTAGTAGCAGCAGCAGCAGCAGCAGCAGTAGTAGTAATAGTAGTAACGGGAGGAGGAGGTGGAGCAGGAGTTTGGTGGTTGTTTGTAGAAGTGAATGACTACTCCTAGTAGTAGTAGGAGTAGTAGTAGTGGTGGTGGTGGTGGTGGTGGTGATTGTGGTGGCGGTGGATGTTGGCGAGTAGCGGTTAGTGATGTAAGCCGTGTACTGACCCGATTACTCCTTTTAATTGACCGTGTGATGTCCAGTTAATTAGTAATCTGTTGGCCATGTTCGATCATGTTTACCACGCTAAATGCGACCTTTGACATAGGAAATTATATCTGACCTTTGACCTAGGAAATTATTATCTAACCTTTCACCCAGGAAATCATCTCCTGAACGAGAGGAGAGTAAGGAGGGGTTTGGGGGAGCAGTGTAAGTTACATTGATGGAGAGTAAAGGATGAGGAGGCGAGGCAGGAGGTAGTGGAAGAGAGGGAGTGGGAGGGATATCTGATGGATGGAAAAAATGGGAGGTGTGAGTGAGGGGGAAGTGTGGGTGAGATGGATGAGATGAGGAAAGAGGAAATGAGAATGAGAATAAGCGAGAGGGAGAGAGAGAGTAGGAGGAAGAGGGAGAGAGTGAAGGAAGGAGTTTGTAAATAGATTATGTGTGTGGGAGTGGGGTAGTTATGTGTGTACGTATGTGTTTGTGTGTGTGTCTGTTTGTGTGTGTGTGTCTGTTTGTGTGTGTGTGTGTGTGTGTGTCAGTAATTTTGTGTTGTTGTGGATGTGCGAGGAGGTATCTCTTTTAGTGTGTATTTGTTTATTTATGTGTTTGTGTGTATGTTTATAAACGAATGCGTGCGTATTTGTGTGTGTGTGTGTGTGTGTGTGTGTGTTGCGCCCATGTACGTGCATGTGTGTGTGTTCTTTAAAATATTAGTAAAAGGAAGGGTGACCGTAAACACCATCTCCTGCCGGAGCCTCGTAGAATTTTAGATGTTTTCGCTCAATAAACACTCACAACGCTCGGTCTGGGAATCGAAACCATGATCCTACGACTGCGTGTCCGCTGCCCTAACCGCTGAGCCATTGCGCCTCCACATACATATGCATATGCATAATACATATACATATATACATACAATCTTATCTATAGGATAAGGTCGACGAACTGGTGGTGCTCCAGCATGGCCACAGGTTTTGGACTGAAACATATAAAAGAAATAAAAGAACACAATATTCAAGACTATGAGATAAAGGTTACAGGGTGGATTAGCTGACAGAATCGTCAAAGTCAATGTTACCCTTCTTTTAGGAAAATTACGATAAATAATGGATTGACCAAAAAGTCCGTTCAATTTTTCTAAGTGAAAAAATGAGCCATATTTGAAACAGCGATTTATTCAATAAATGATATAATTACCGTTTTGCTTCATTCAAGAATTTTGAAGACAAATCCATTATTCTCCACTTGAAGAATTTTCTGTCAATATTGGTGAAAAATTGTTCCAGGGGAATTTTTTCATCCTTCAGATATGAAGGTTTGTCTATTCAATGCATTTGGAAGAGAGAGAAACTTGTAGAAATCAGAAAGCACAAGGTTCGGGCGAATATTAAGAGTGAGACATAATATTTCCATCCAAGCCCCAGTAATTTCTGCCTCGTCTGCAAAGAAGTGCATGGTCAGGCATTGTGTGATGAACGACAATGCACTTACAATTAGCAAATGCTGAACGCTTTTAGTGGATCGCTTTAATTTGTCCAGCTGGTCATTAATACACTCCTAAATTGATAGTTCTGGCCGTGGGAAGAAACTCATGAAATGCAATATCCTTCGAACCCCACCAAATTGGAAGCATAATCTTCTTCGGATGAATTCCTGCTTTGGAGGTTGTTTGTGGCGGTTCGCTGTGCTTGCCCCCGTCATCGTTTACCCTACACATTGTTTTAGATGATCAAGTTTTCGTCCTGTCACCATTTACTTTATCATGTTTCTGCAACGAATCGCAGCTGGAATGGGCGAGGTCAGCCTCATTCCACTGCTGTGGGACCAAAACATCGAACCGGCGGACGTAACCAAGGTGACGCAAATGATTTTCAACAAACAATGTGGACATCTGGTGAAAAGATGCAATCATCCCGGTCACGTGACAGGATGTGGTGTCGCTGTTAATCGCAATTGGCGGCCAGAACGAGGTGCATCTTGAACCAAACAATTTCCCGATCGAAATCTTGAAACCCATTTCTGGCAAACACGTTCCGTTACAGCAACATCTCTGTGCACAGTGTATACCATCCTGCAAGTTCACGCTGTTTTTGCGTTTCATAAAATAAAAGAGAGAGGTATCGAAAATGTTCATTTTAGCTCGGTGGTCCCGAGCACACAAGATTTAATCTGTCTCATTCTAGGTTCGCGTCGAACTACGTTGAAGTGCCGAATATCTAATGAGTACGCATGCGCAAGAGACAGAGTGAAGTTGGCCACATATTACAGTGCTCGAAGTTTAGATTCGACAAAAACCGCACCTTACGAAAACCATTGATTGAATTCATCAGTTTGATTTTAAATTGCTTTTTAATATAACTAGACGTAGAAACAAACATTAATTAATATATACGCATACATACTTACACTCATCCTCGGGGAATACCGAAATCGGATCATCTGTAAAGAAAACGAGGCAGAGCGAGAAGTGCGTATGTAGGTGTCTGTGTATGTGTGAAAGAGATAGATAGACAGAAGGAGAGAGGGGGGAGGGAGAGAGAGGGGGGGAGGGAGAGATAGGGAGAGAGAGAGGGGGGAGGGAGAGAGAGGGGGAGGGAGAGATAGGGAGAGAGAGGGAAGTGTATTTCCAAGATTAACAGAAAATTTCACTAATCTTGTACACGGACATAAATGTACGTATATGGACATAGAAAACATATGTGTATGCATGTGGGTGTGCATATTTATGTATACGTGTATACATATGTGAGTGTGTGTGTGTGAATACATATTTATATGCATTTATGTATGTATATATATATATATATATATATATATATATATATATATATATGTGTGTGTGTGTGTGTGTGTGTGTGTGTGTGTGTGTGTGTGTGTGTATATGTATGTATTCAATTGTATATTTGTGTATATGTATATATATATATATATATATATATATATATGCACATCTATAAATATATATATATATGTATATGGATATATATACATGTATATCATATATAGATATAGAAACACACACTCACACACACATACATATATATATACCGATACATAATATACTCAGAGAGAGAGAGAGGGAGAGAGAAAGATAACTAGGTGAAGAGAGACAGCCAGACAGACAAAAGGACAGACAGGCAAACAGACAGACAAGCAGACAAACAGACAGACAGAGAGATGAACAGACTGACAAAGAGGCGGAGGGAGTAGCTAGGTGGGAAAGACGGTATATTTTTTCTTAATGCTTTTGTAAGAGAGCTAATGTGACTGATGCTAAGATGTTCGTCAGATTGTCAATGAAGTCGGTACTGCGTGACAAACGACTAATTTTACAGCTTACTTTACAGAAAAACTTCTATTTGCGCAAATCAACTAAATAATTTGTTAATTAAAGGAGGCATCGGGTTGCGCGCCAAAATGAGAACTGGTCTGCTCTATGTCGGCAGCCGGAAATAAGCCAAGTTGGTGCGTGATGGACCTGTTTCGTATTGGGATTTCATGCACCGAATTAATGCAATGGGTCAGAAGTGCGCCAGTGCAAGGGCAGTGTTGACGTCTGTGTGTGTGTAGGTGTATGTGTGTAGGTGTGTAGGTGTGTGTGTGTGTGTGAGTGTATGTATGTGTTTGTGCGCACGTCTTTGTGCATGGATGTGTATAGTATAATTACACATTTGTGCATTCATGTCTCTTTGTATGTGCGTGTACACATAAATACATGTTTCTCCTCATATATATATATATATATATATATATATATATATATATATATATATATATATATATATATACGCGCATACATATACTTATGCATACACCTACACACACACACATATACATACATACATATATATACATACATACATACATACATACATATATATATGTATATATATATATATATATATATATATATGTATGTATGTATATATGCATGTATATATATAAATGTATGCAACATATACACACATACGTGCGTACATACATACACACAGATTTGTGTGTATGTGTGATATGATTTGTTGTGGGTGGGAGATCACCGTTATCGTGTTATGTTGTTGTTGTTGTTGTTGTTGTTACTGTTCTTCCTTACTTCTTTTCTTCCTTCTCTGTTTCGTGACGTTTTTTCTTTATTTCTTTTCGTTGTTATTTCACCGTTATTGTAACAGCTTTCAATTTCTTCCCTTCTTTCCTTTCTCCAAACATCATTTGTTATCGTCCATTTTCTCCGCGCACCTACCCATCCTCCCCCTCTCAATACTCCTCCTCCGCCTGCACCCACGCTTCTCCGGTGTGTTTCCCTTCTTCTTATCTCTCCTCCAACCCTTCCCCCTCTTATATATCTCGCTCCCTTCGTCGCACCCCAACCCCACCCCTCCCGCCACATCTCTGTCCGACGGAACCTCATTTTAGCTTCCTGAAAATATATATCTTTTTCAATATAAACAAGTGTATGTATATAAGCATACATACTCAAGTGTGTGTGTGTGTGTGTGTGTGTATGTACTTATATGCGTGCATGTGTACATATTTATGCACACCACATGCATAATACATACATTCATACACATATATACATATATATATAATAAATAGTAAATAATATATAATATGTAAGCATATATGTGTGTGTGTGTGTGTGCGTATGTCTATGTATGTATATGTATGCATATGTATCTATGTATATACATAAATATACATATATTATATTCATATATATATATATATATATATATATATATATATATATATACATACATGCACGCATATATATCTATGTATATATATCTGTCAATCTCTATGTCTTATCTTTATCTCTCCCTCTTTCACTTTTTCCCTCTCTCTCTCTTCCTCCCTCTGTGTTTGTGTGTGTGCGCGCGCGCGCAAGTGCATGTGCTTGTGTGGGTCTTGTGGTGAATATCGAAGTACGACATGGAAAGAACTGAAGATCACAATTAAACATGGAACACCCCTCGTCAGCCATAGAAACCAAAACTAATGTGGTTTCGGGCGTTTAACACCGCAAGCTTATGAAGTCGATGGAACTGCTTGTTTGTAAATATCACTGCAGTGATAGACAATGTAAAGAAAAGAGATTTCGAATATCGAGGACAACATAAGAAGGAAAACAATGGATGTGAAATAGTTGTGTGTGTGTGATTTGATTATAATTACATGGATAGATAGATAGATAGATAGATAGATAGATAGATAGATAGATAGATAGATAGATAGATAGATTGATTGATTGATTGATATTATGTAATGGATTACGCACGGAAGAAGAATATCTATAAAATACAAAATTTAAAACCATTATTTTAGAGACATATATGGTTGCAGGTAGATGACTTTCTCTTGACCCTGCGGAACACTCAAGAATTGATACCTGAGGGACAAAGTGGCCCCAGAAGTCGCTTGGTGCTCATTTTCAGTTGATGAGACTCAACGGTTCAACACGCGATCGGGTCCGGGAATCGAACCTTTCACCTTATAATTGTAACCAACTCTCTGACTAAAAAGCCACGCACTTAACACACACGCGCGCGCATATGCATGCTAACCAGATCTGTCACCGCCAGTCACCTCTTGCACCCCTGCCCCCGCCCCATCACCGTCATCAGAGAGATATCCAGCATCAATGAAGTGGAACAAGTGTCCAGACAGTTTGGACATGTGATCAATCTATTGTGAAGGAATGGTCAGGCGATTCGGTGCATTTGTGTGAAGATTGGGGGTGGAGTTAGTGAGAGGAGAATGGTATTATGGGAGGGGGGGAAAGATTGGGGGAGAATAAGAGGGGGAGAGTTATTAGCGGAGAGAAGAGAAGGGGAGGAATGAAATGGAAAGAGTAAAGATAGAGAGAAAAGAGAAAGAATGGACAAATAGAAGTATACTGTATGAGAGAGAGAGATAGAGAGAGTGTGTGAGAGAGAGAGTGAGAGAGAGAGTGAGAGAGAGTGTGAGAGAGAGAGTGTTTGTGTGTGTAGAAGGAGGAGGAAGGGGAGGAAGAGTAAAAGTTATAGAGAGGAAATGTTGAGATATAGAGAGAGGAAGGGGAGACACCAAAGAGAGAGAAAGGGAAGTAAAGTGAGGTGTAGCAGGATACTGAGAGAGAGAGAGAGAGAGAGAGAGAGAGAGAGTTTAAGTGAGAGGAAGACTAGTTACAAAGTGAATGAATAACGTGAAGGAGGAGGTGTGTTTACGTCCCCGTAAACTAGCGGTTCGGCAAAAAGATTTCGATAGAATAAGTACTAGGCTTACAAAGAATAAGTCCTGGGGTCGATTTATTCGACTAAGAGTGGTTCTCCAGTATGACCGCAGTCAAATGACTGAAACAAGTAAAAGAATAAAAGATATATATATATATATATATATATATATATATATATATATATATATATATATATATATATATATATATATATATATATATACACCGCTCTCGTTCTCCCTCTTTCTTTCTTTCTTTTCCTCTCTCCCATTCTTTCCCCTCTCCTCCGTCCTTCCCCGGGACCACCTGTGGTTTGTTGTATTGGTTGGATGAGCACTCAGCTAATTAGTCTCTTTTCATTTTCAGGTCATTTGGTTGGCACCACAGGAATCCTCACAAGTGAACAGGGCCTCTTAAATATCTCCTTTCATTACAAATCGATACGAAATTGAACTCGCAACGTCGAGCTCTAAATGCTTCAGGAACAAAGTCAAACGTTTTCTTATTATACTTGTTTAGCCCCAGGCCAGAAATACCACCCATAAAAGGCCAGTTTGCTGTGAACATCCCATCCGAACAATTTTTCTGGTTCTACGGTCGTATTCCTAATTACTTTATCCAGTGAAACCTTCCATTTCATTGAAGGGATATTTAGCTATTATTTCTAGCTCATCGAAGGCCACATAATGGTTGACTGTTGGCTTCTTACGTGATTGTTACCTAGCTTCTCTGTCAAAATAAGAACAATTATTATCTGGGCAGGTGAAATGACAGGGGTTATCGATATATTTTCTGTTTGATTCTATTGTTAAACATCAGCCCTCATCAGCCATCGACTGGTTTTACAATAACAGCAGCAACAGCTTTTCCCACTTCATTACACACAAAATTCAACAGTAATTGGTAAATATAATAGCGCGCTCTCTCTCTCTCTCTCTCTCTCTCTCTCTCTCTCTCTCTCTCTCTCTCTCTCACACACTCTCTTTCTCTCACACACTCTCTCTCTCTCTTCCTCTCTCTTTCTCTCTCTATCTATTTATCTATCTATCTATCTGCCTATCTGTCTCTCTCTGTCTCTATCTATCTATCTATCTATCTATCTATCTATCTATCTATCTATCACGGGAAGAAATTGATCTTCGTCTTTCACTTGAACATTTAAGCACACACCAAAAGTATTATTCAGTTTCCGCTTATTTCTAAGTAGAACAGTGTATAAAGAAGTGCCAAAAGTTTCATGTAATTCTTGCGACCTGGTCACAGATAGTGCCAGCGCACCTCGCTAAATTGTGTCAGTGGACATCTGGTTTAAGCGCGACGAAACATTTTAGGGATTCTTAATAGACAGTACTATTTAGAAATAAATAAAAGGTGAAGAGAAGTTCCTACGTGTTGTCGAATGTTTAAAATTCTTCTTCTACGATGTATGGGTCTCTATCTCAACGTGCGGCCTCTGGTCAACTCACTTGTCAAACCAGAACAGTTATACAGACACTCACGCACGCGTGCGCACACACGCACACGCACACATACACAGATATAGATGTACATATATGCTTCTAGATATGTTCATATATATATCTATACACGTGTGCGTGTCTGTGTCTGTGTGTGTGTGTGTAGAGGGGTTGGGGTGTTTGATGCCTCAATCATTTTTCTAAAAACAAAAAAAAGCTAATTAATGAAACTGATATTACATCAATATTTCAGCGAACCCTGTGATGTCCGACCACCATTTTTTAATGTAATTTTGGAAATGTGCCGAGATCGAGCTGTGAGTTGTAGCATAATCATTTGGTTTAATTGTGGGGCAATATTCCGGAAATGTCGTTAATTTATCTACTTAACGCATCGTAATTTTTCTGATCGTTCCACGCTTGGTTGCTTCTGAAAATTGACACCTGCTGCTTGATTGGAATTCGCCGAGTCACGACAATGAAATCTCTGGAACAAGGATTCTTAATTGAGGCTTGCTTATAGCTTTGTCTGTTGTTGTTGTTGTTGCTATTCCTGTTGATGTTGCTGTTGTTTAGACCCAGTTAAACTCTGATCAATCAGACGCATGATCAAAGATACAATCACCACATCTTTTATTTTATTTATTTTATACTTGATGTTTGTTTTTGCTGCTCGGTCATAGTGTATCTAGGACTACAGTATCCAGCTCATTTGCTTCTTTATTTTGTAACTAAAAAGAAACAAAAAAAACAGAAACAAGATGGCTGCTACTTCTAGCTGATTGAATGACCATACAGAGACGCAATGTTTAGTCGATTGATGGTATACTTAATGGGCGAGATTTAACGCTCGTGAGTTCAAATGCCACTGGGTTTTACTTTTGCTTCATGTTCTCCTCTCAAATACCCCATCACACAAAATCGAACCACTGTCCTTGTCACCTACATTACGGGGCAACATTAGAGCAGTTCTTTCCTATCACCTACTTCACACGCTCCAAATATGCTTTCGGGGGTCGGAGATGAGGTCGTGTGGAGCGTTAAGAATGTTCGGACGATAACAAAAGAGGTTCAAATCAAACCCGAGAATCGATAAGGTAAATTCCATTCATATACAGAATTTAACAAATTACTACAAGTATCAGACAAAATTGGTCGTAAACTGAGATCCAGTCACTAAATATACACGCCCAGACATACATGAATATATTCATAAAAACTAAGAGTGAAATTATGACATTGCACTTAATTCTTTAGTTCCGTGCGTTTCGACACTACATAGTATACACATTTCACGAATATAACTATCAATTTGAATATAAATGATTTTGTAATATTGAATTCAAATTTTGGGGCAAGGCCAGTAATTTCGGGGAAGGGAGTATATTGATTACATTGACCCCAGCGCTCAATTGGTTCTAATTATATCGATCCCAAAAGGATAATTTTGTAATTTCTCAATATATTCTAAGGCGGCGAACTGGCACAATCGTAAGCACGCCGGAAAAAATGCATAACGGCATTTCGATCATCTTTACATTCGTATTTCAAATTCCACCGAGGTCAATTTCGAGGTCGATAAAATAAGTACCAGTTAAGCGCTGGGGTCGATGTAATCGACTTAACCCCCTCCCCCGAAATTGTTGGCATTGTGCTGAAATTTGAAACCAGTATTACAATATATTCCATGCAAATCAAGCACATTTCAGCAGACAAAAGTTCAAAGATAATGTATGTATGTATGTGTTTACCGGTGCATGCACATACACACCTTACATAATATGCTTTCTATAAAATACCTAAGATATCTGAGAGTAATCAGGAAATGTACCGATGCCGATCTAAAGGTAGCATAGAGAAAAATCAAGGCACTTGGTGAAGAATGATGGAGAATAATGGTGACTAATAAAGTTTCAAAATAATCAGACTAAAAATGAATTTCTAAAAGTAACTCAAAATATAAATATTTATTGTTTCGTAGATTTTGACTTCGCTATAATTATGTCTTTAAGTCATAGCTCTGCTCATGATTGCACATAGAATGGTAAATGTATGCGTGTGTTTGCGTGTGTGTGTGTGTGTGTGTGTGTGTGTGTGTGTGTGTGTGTGTGTGTGTGTGTGTACGTTTACCTTGCCCCGTTTATTTCGCCCCCGACTGTCTCCGTGGTTATCTGGATGATGGAAGATGACTGCCGTTACGTGAATATCTGTCTGTGTCGGTTGTTTGTTTATAAGGAGATAACCGAGATGAAATTATGGGAATAATGCAACGCTTTTAAGACACCGTTAGAGACGACTGTTTTTATTCTCTGTATGTCGACCATTGATAAAAGTACGAAGACAAGTCATAAGGTATTATGTAAATAGTCCTTTAAGTAAACATTCAAACGCGTATGTTTGTATATGTATGTGTCTGTGTTTTTATATATATCATATATCTCTTTTACTTTTTTACTTGTTTCAGTCATTTGACTGTGGCCATGCTGGAGCACCACCTTTAGTCGAGCAAATCGACCCCAAGACTTATTCTTTGTAAGCCTAGTACTTATTCTATCGGTCTCATTTTGCCGAAGCGCTAAGTTACGGGGTCGTAAACACACCAGCATCGGTTGTCAAGCGATGTTGGGAGGTCAAACATAGACACGTAAACATATACACACACACACACATACATATATATATACACATATATACGACGGGCTTCTTTCAGTTTCCGTCTACCAAATCCACTCACAAGGCTTTGGTCGGCACGAGGCTATAGTAGAAGACACTTGCCCAAGGTGCCACGCAGTGGGACTGAACCCGGAACCATATGGTTCGTAAACAAACTACTTACCACACAGCCAACTCATATGCATACGTACGTGTGTGTGTGTGTGTGTGCGTATGTGTGTGTGCTTGTGTGTGTGTGTCTGCGTGTGTAAGGTAGCCAGTTGTGGTCCATAGGTTTCTTTGCAGTAATCGCCTTCCGATGTATATATATATCTGTTTTACACGTTTATAGCCCTCTACGCCTCTACATTATACAATGATGATACATTGTATAACATGCAAATACACACACACACTCGCAGACGTATATATATATATATATATATATATATATATATATATAACACTCAATATTGATCGCTATATATTGCTTTTGTACCAATGAAGGACAATGACAAAACGTTTATTTTCAGCCAATAAAATCACAAATCACTCTTTGATCCTGGAGATAAAAAAAGAAGGACTTGAAAACACATCTATCTGTTGTAATTAATATCGTGTAATTGCCATTATTCATAAATTGTAATTAAGTTAATTGACTTCTAACTTCGTCTGGGGAGTTAATGTGGAATTAGTCAATAGTATGTCCAGGGGGATGTGTTATCACGTCTGTAGGTGTTTATTGAGCAAAAGTTTATGGAATACGCGCGGTTAAACAGATGTAATTGTTGAACTACAAGCGTGCATGAACGTATTCGTGAGAAAGCAAGAACGTGCGCGCATGCGTGAGTGTGTATGGGTATGTGCGTGTGTGTTTACGTGTGTGTTTTTACATCTACGCAAGTCTGTGTGTGAGAGAGAGCTGTGTATATATTATGTCGTATATATGCATGTCGTTCTATATGTAATATACAAGGGTTCTGTGAGAGTGTGTATGTGTGCGCGCACGCGTGTGTAGATAGATAGATAGATAGATAGATAGATAGATAGAAACACACACATATTGCATATTATGATTGACCGTTGACTGGACACTATTCAATTTTTTTTCTCCGTGTTTTTCTCCTTGTCTCCGTATTCTTTCTGTTGAAGAGCGTAGCTCGAAACGTCAAAGACTTTCCGTATTCCCGAGCGTCATACTAATACATCCTTTTGTTATTTACACCACCTGTCCTCGTCTGTTGTTGTTTTTTCGTATATTCTCCCTCCTATATATATATATATATATATATATATATATATATACATATCTACATGTGTGGTGGTTGTCTACTCCTTGGGCAGAATCTGACCACCTCTCGTACCTACACCTCAGATCCATCATGGCGTCCGGTTGCATTTCTGATTTGGACCACCAAGAGCTGCAGTTAAGTTCTGGTCTTTGTGGATCTTAAAATGTCTTTTGAGGCCTCCGTTAGATTTTCAGACCTTATCGCATACATGGCATTGAAAGGTGCGCACAGGTATGCAGGCAGAGTATATGGAGAGAAAGAGAGAGAGAGAGAGAGAGAGAGAGAGAGAGAGAGAGAGAAAGAGAGAGAGAGAGAGAGAGAGAGAGAGAGAGAGAGAGAGAGAGGTAGATAGTATACATATATTTTATTGGTGCATATATTATATTTTACATTATATATACTCACACAAACACACATATATATATATGCATATGTATATATATATATATATATATATATATATATATATCCTTCCTTTCCCGAGCGTCCAATAACACTATCCGTATCACGTCCTCACTTTGTTGTTTTTTTGTTATTGTTTTTTTGTGTTTTTTTGAACTTATATATATATATATATATATATATATATATATATATATATATATATATATATATATATATATATATATATATATACATTCACGTATTCACAGACACACTTATACATACATATATATATATATATATATATATATATATATATATATATATATATATGCTATATAAATATATTTTATGCATATTTACAGATATATTATATGTATAGATAGATAGATGTATATAAATGTATGTGTGTGTGTGTGTGTGCATGTGTACCCCACTCTCCTCCCCGAGCTTCTCTTCTGCCACCCAAATAAACATCTCTAGTCTTGTGGTGTGTTTATTCTAAATTCGAGAAACCTTGTGAAAATAACGATGTTTGTCTGTCTGTATTTATAGCTTGTTGTCTGCTTCTGTGGCTCAGATAACGTGAGAGAGAGAGAGAGAGAGAGAGAGAGAGAGAGAGAGAGAGAGAGAGAGAGAGAGAGAGGAAGAGGGGGGGGAGAGGGAGAGAGAGAGCGAGTGAGGGGGGAGAGAGACAGAGTAAAAGACAGAGACAGAGGCAGAGTGAGACAGAGGCACAGAGAAAGACAGTGAGGGGGAAAGAGAATAATAAAGAGAGAGCGTTAGAGATTAAGAGAGAGAGAGGGGGGGTGGAATTCACTCGGACTCTTTGATATCTTCCTTAACACTTCCCTTAAATATTGATTTATTTTGTTTATTTTGTCTTTTGTCTTCGTCGGGCTTTTTATTTATTTATTTATTTATTTATTTACTTATTTTTGTCCAAACGTAATCAAGTTTTGCGTCAGGAATTATAGATAATGGCGTTTCGTACTTTATTCCAGACGGGTTCTGCTGGGACGGCTATCATTCTTCTTTTTTTTTAAACTTGTGATTTACAATGATGAGTTGTATGCACACACACACACGTACACCCACACATCCACACACACTCTCCCTTCTTTTTTCTTCCTCTCCTTTTTCTTCTCTCTTGCTCTCTCTCTCTCTCACGCAACCACACACACACACACTCTTTTTCTCTCTTCTTTTTCTTCTTCTTTTTCTTCTATCTCTTTCTTTCTCTCTCACGCACACACACACACAACATACTTGTTCTATCTTCAGATAATACGAAGCCAACAAATACGATGACACTACAGTATAATTTTTCTCCTGCTTCATCGGTGCAAAAATGTATTTATATGTGATTTTCTTGAATCTCATTGATGCATGTTTTGTATCAACATCGGGTAAGGGTGGATCGGATACGGATGTATAATTGGGGTGGGGAGTAGTGTGTTCAAGTGTGGGAAGTGTGAACAACAGGTATCCTCAAAGTCCTTCAACTCAATAAGAAAACGCCATCAAAATATGAAATAAAATCATCTTACGCCATCGTCATCGTTGTCGTGGCATATGGAGCATCTTAACTCTTTAAAACCAATTCCATTCAACGTAAAGCCGGACAAATTGCTTTGCAGCTTTTCTTTCGGCTTTACGTTCTTAGATCAAATTCCGTCGAGATCGACTTTGCCTTTTCTTCGTTTCGGGGTCGATAAAATAAGCACCAGTCGAACACTGGGGTCCACAACTAGTCCCCACCCCTACTGCTCTCAAAATTTCAGGCCTTGTGCCTGTCTACAATAGAAGGAATTCTTATTAAATATTGTATTTGTGTATAGCAATATTGTTATAATGTTTCGATTCTTTAGGCCCTGAGTTCGAATTCCGCTCTCAACCCAAGCTGTAATGAGTCAATGAGAGATCCTCTATAGAATCAATCGACCTGCAAAGCATAGCAGCTAAACCTCCCTAACGTTTATTTAAAAAGAATCAGACACTGTACAATGTAATCCTAGATATGCAAACCGACGGGATGGTCGCGGATATTATGGCTCGCCTAAAGTTAAACACCAACAACGATGACGGCGACGACAACAACAGCACCATCAACTTGCTATGGCATAATATACTCTATATTACGTACAGCGTTCACGATGCAATTGATAAATCTGAACGCGGTCACTTGAACTGGTAGAAATAGCAGCTTAAGTCCCATCGAATCCTGACTTAATGTCATAAAAAAGGAAGTATACATAAAGAAAAACAGAAAAGTGTCGAGAACAACTGCCACAACCGTGGCCACCACAACCGTGGCCACCACAACCGCAACTACAACAACTACAAACAACCGCAACCAGCATCGCGAACCACTAGGGTCGTATGAAAGGAAAGAAAGGATGCGTGTGTGTGTGTCTGTGTGTATTCACATATATGTTTGTGTGTATGTATACGTGTACATACGTATGTATGCATGTATATATGTATGTATATATGCATGTATGTATGTGTGTATGTATGTATGGACGTCGTCATTAAGTTATCAACTCTATTTGACTTCGACAACGGAAGATTGCTTTAACTCTCTTTTACATTGCATTGTTGTTTCATCAAACATGGCCGTTAATGGGAAAACCGTTCAGACCATAACATCGTCATCATCATCATCACCATCACCATCATCATCATCATAATCGTCTCCGTTGTCATCATCGTCACAAACGTGATCTTCACCACCACCAACATATTAATTGTCTCTATTGTCCTCCTCCTCCTCTTCCTCCTCATCATCATTATCAACCACAAAGAAAAACAGCAACAAACAGGACCACCACCACCAACAACAACAACAACAACAG
>NC_142945.1:1335836-1343336 GCF_046866305.1 Octopus bimaculoides
AGAATAAGTACTAGGCTTACAAATAATAAGTCCTGGAGTCGATTTGCTCGACTAAAAGGCGGTGCTCCAGCATGGCTACAGTCATAAAACTAATAATTCTGCAACAGCACAATCGGAGTAAGACCTATTACACAAATGGTTGGTCGTAGCCTTCGCATGTCTGGGATCCGCGAACAGGCGATGGCAAGACTCGAACACGAGTCTGCAGCCATCATATATAAGTGTACACATGGATATACACACACGCACGCACACACATACACACATACACACACACATATTTGTACAAATATGTCTATGTGTATGAGCGTATATGTACATATAAGTTTATACATCTGTATTGGACATACTCACACACACATACACACATGCATAATATTAATGTATGTATATATATATGTGTATATGTCTGTGGGTATATATATATATATATATATATATATATATATATATATATATATATATATATATATATATATATATATACAGTAACGCACAGACACATGTATACGTATGCGCGTGTTAGTATAACCGTGCGAATTATGAACGAACGTGTTATGTCATACGTATGTGTGTGATGTGAGTGTATGTGTATGGTTGTGTGTGTATATATAGAAATATATATATATATATATACGCACATATATGTGCAGTGTCACGTGACTGAGAGCTGTCCGTTGAAGCTGTCGGAAACCAAATATAATAAGTGTTAATTTGCAACTTTTGTACAATGAAAACATTGCACTGAGCCGATTGTGTGGCGTGCGGGGTGGGTGGTGTTGTTATAGATGGAGTGTTTGGGACAGCACTGACTGACTGTGGTTCACTCTACTGCTGTTACTACTGGACACTTGGTGGTGGGGAGGGTAGTGCTGGGGGTAGTGCTGGTGGCAGTAGTGTTGGTGGTGATACTGTTGTTGGCGGTTGCTAGTGGTGGTGGTGGTGGTGGTGGTGGCGGCGGTGGAGGCGATAGTGGTGTTGGTACTGATGGTAGTGGCAGCGATAGTGGGAGAGAGAGAGAGAGAGAGAGAGAGAGAGAGAGAGAGAGAGAGAGAGAGACAGACAGACAGACAGACAGACAGACAGACAGACAGACAGAGAGTTTAAACTTTCCTAAACTGGGGATGAATGTAGGCATCATATATACGGAGATGAAATACTGGAGATTTATCGTTACGTTATTCATATTAATACATATATGGTGGGTCATCCCATGAATAAAGCGGGGTTTTTTTCAATTGCATGAACTAAACGTCGGAGGGAGACGGGATAAGCTATCTGCATCAACTTGCAATAAGATAGTAATTTTACCTTGTCCTTGTTCTTAGTACAAGTTTTGAAGAGTGCAGTTCGACTTTAACAGTTATCGTTTCAAAGCTATAATGTTCAACCACATACAGAGAGAATGACATTCCAAAGGCAGAAGTAGTTTGAATGGGAAACAATGCACCACCCACCATATTCGCTGGACATTGCCCCATCTGATTATAATTTATTCCGCAGTCTTCAAAATTATTTGGCTGGTAAAAAATATGAACTCTGTAGATGAGGTCAGAACAGTACTGGAGGAGTATTTTTTGTCATGAACAAGAATTTTGGTTGAGGGACCTTGCAAGTCTACCAGAGAGATGGTAGAAACACAGGACACATTATATAATACATTCCTGGTTGCATTTAGAAGCTGGATGACCATGGATGGCATGCCTTTGATCATAAATCTATTCGATCAGGATAAATAGTAATAAACCACAGAAAAGAATTGGTACAAATATAGACCAAGAAAGATTTCAGAGTACGCCAAGGTGACCTTAGCCAAGAGGACATGTCTATTCACACAAAGGGATTAAAATTAATCCAATGAATATTGTTGTCAAAGATTAGCAGGAAATAAAACACTTGTCTGCTAATGGCAGCGTTATTCCTAATAGATGAGAATGTATTTCTCCAAGACATTAAGAAATTGTCCAAATATATTTAATTTGGATCAGCAAATAGAGATAACCTGGATGTGAGGGGAAAGGGTTAGGGTTAGGGTTAGGGTTGAGAACAGAAACGAACCCTAAAATTAGAAAGACTCTAAGGATGATTTTTAAAGACGTGAAGAAATACCCTAAACAAAACTCCGGGACTTCGACATACGTGTATAGCAGACAGATAATATCATTATAATTTGGCTCACACACACACATACTTACACGCACATACACACGTAGGCACGCGCTCGTGCACGCACATACACGCGCACACGCACACACACACACACACACACACACACACACACACGCATACGCACATACACACATTACGTAGAAGACTTACAATATAATAGAAAACAGAAAACCCAAACAAAACACTGCACCTATCCAAGGTACATAGAACTGTGTTCGGTTGTGCAACAAAAGCACTCAATAATAATAATAATAATAATAATAATAATAATAATAATAATAATAATAATAATAATAATACTTCAATGATACTAATAAAGGTACCATTACTTGATCTAGAAAGAAAAAAAGTTGCATTGTCCATTTAGCCGATGAAACTAATAATTCCTTATTTCCTATGATCCAAGCATTTTCCTCTTCTTAATCACACTAAAAGCCATTCACATTTATACGGTTATAGGCCAGCCTTGCCTTAACAAAGGACGAAATCGAAGTAGAGCTTAATGAGGTATTCAGTCGACACATAACGGAGCATAGAACATGTGTTAATCAGCCATAATATAGCAATTGGTGAAGTGGTAAATCTACTTCATCACTCGGCTCCCTCTTCCCGCCACCCCCGCCCTCTTACCTCACATTTAAACACTCTTAACTCACTTGTTACATTATTTCGTATATATATATTTTTTTGCTCTTTTTGCTTTGTTTTTTGGGTTTTTTTTTTACTTACTCAGTAAACTCTTCCTTTAACACATTATTAAATCGATTTTACACTCTTCACCGTTCTGCTAAAGTCATACCACACCTATTAAATTGGCAGGCACAACTACAGAACCGGAAATATTTACTTATCGATTATTATTATTATTATTACTATTATTATTATTATCATTATCATTATCATTATTACTATTAAGAAGGCGGCGAGCTAGCCGAAACGTGGGCACGCCGGACGAAATGCTTAGCGGTATTTCGTCCGTCTTTACGTTCTGAGTTCAAATTCCGCCGATGTCGACTTTGTCTTTCATTCTTTCGGGGTGGATAAATAAAGGGGGTCGATCTAATCGACTGCCCCCTCACCAAAAATTTCAGGTTATTATTATTATTATTATTATTATTATTATTATTATTATTATTATTATTACCCTGGTGGTCTTTAGCAGCAATATCCAGTCGATTTCCTGCCTGTATGAAGTGACCAAATGGAGTATGATTACTTTATTCTATCAGATATCGTTTAGTGAATGTTTTTATCTTCTCTGTTGTTATTTCATGATACAGACTTAACTTCGGGTGTACGTAAGTTCTAACTCTTGTCATACGTATCCATCCTTGGCTGACACGGAGCAGCTGCATAAAATATGAGTCATTGTTTCTTCCCAATCTTTTTAGATATTCTGCAGCCAGTGTATTCGTTTCATATTACTGTTGGTGTCTTATGGCGTGGAGTCTTCGATTTTGCTGCCTTCAAGGATTCTTCAATCTCAGATTTGAGTCCTGTGATTTCCAGCTGGAACAAAAACAATGTCACAGACTCACATACATCCCACACTTATTCATAGTAAGATATGTAGATATTCTGCACTAATTTCGTGAGACCAACGACGCTATTGTTCACTAATACCATGGAAAATTAACGAAACTAAATAGATAAAACCAAAAATGTGACAATGGCAAAATTCCCTGACAAAGTAACTCGTCACTGATGTGACCACCCCTCCCCTCCTCACTAAACAGTTTGAGTACTCCCCCCACCACCATCACCGCCCTCCATTTGTTGGTATACTCCACACTTGTAGCTGAGTATCTTCACCGCTGAATAGTAATTTTAATTTAAGAACAAACTACTTCATCAAAGATCAAAGAGAAAGTCTCATGTTTTGTTTGGCGTTTAAACAACATAAACGCACACATTACACATACACATATATACGCACTAATACTCACTCACACACTCTTTCTCACCCACTTTCAAACACACACACACACTCATGAACTTAGTACAATTTTAGTTCATCTGAGCAAGATATTTAATCACTGAGAATGCACAACGACCGCATGGGTAGTCAGTGCTATAACACACCATGTGTGCGTGTGGAGATAGGGTTATAAGCCATGCTTTGTCCTCGTGAAAATCCCATCTGCGTATTCTAATTCTTCAAAGTATACCCATAGATGTTCTGATCCATTTAATCTCACGAATAATGGGAAATTTTAGTATAATTTATACCAGAAATGTTAGAAGAAACGTTAGCACGCCGGGCGAAACGCTTAGAAGTATTTCGCCCGTCGCTACGTTCTGAGTTCAAATCCCACTGAGGTCGACTTTGGCTTTCATCCTTTCGGGAGTCGATAAATTAAGTACCAGTTGCGTACTGGGGTCGATCTAATCGACTGGCTCCCTCCCCAAACATTTCGGGCCTTGTGCCTAGAATAGAAAAGAATATATATATATATATGTATATATATATGTATATATATATATATAATATGTATGCATATGGAGGATGCATATATGTGCACGTGACTGCATACATATGTGTATAAATGTGTGCGTGTAAGCATATATATGCCTGGGGTGCATGCGTGTGTGATTCTGTGTGTGTGTGGGGGTGTATAATTGCTGTGATTTGTTGTTTGTTGTTGTCACAGTCAGACGTCTTTCATTCAACAATGTTTTACTAACAACTCCTCTGTCAACACTCACTAACACCTGACACCAGTAGATGGCGCTTTGAACATCATCGTTGTTTTACAGTTGGTCTGTAGTCTTCACTGATACACACACACACACACACACACACACACACACACACACACACACACACACACACACACACACACACACACGCATGCACATGTATATATGTGCAAATGCCCATATACAAATCTTCGACATACGTGTGCGCTATGTGTATGTGTATATATGTGCACATGTGCTTGTGTGTGCGTGTGTGTGTGTATCTATGTATATATCTACATCTCTAAAAACCCACGATATATATATAATGTTTGCAAGACATATATGTATGCCTGTGTATACATATATATGCATATATATATAAATGTATATATATATGTACGTTTGTATGTATGTATGTGTGTATGTATACATGTATGTATGTATGTATGTATGTATGTGTGTATGTATGTATGTATGTATACGTGCATAGGTGTGCAAATGTGACAAGAAACATATTGACTGTTTTCTTAAGCATGTAATGTCTATTTGCACCCATCATGGCGACTTGGGAATATCAAGAGTCTAAAGTGAATTTGTTCGTTTTGTATGGAAAGTGCAAAACGTCCCTCTTTATGGCATCAACAAGTAGGTATAAACATTTGGTTTGACACTGTTCTGAGTGGAAGAACAAAGAAATACTACAGGACGGCCGCAAGTGCGTCCAAGTGATCTTCAGCTAACAACTTATAAACACCTCACACGCACACAGACATACACACACAGAGTCTCTGTTTTACAAACACAACGTACCTTCCCCCACACACTGTGTGTGTGAATCAGACCTACAGACAGACCGACAGACAGACAGGCTGGTTGATAGATAGATAGATAGATAGATAGATAGACAGATAGATAGATAGATAATTATCGTTCAAAATTTCAAGACACTTTATTGCAATCTTGGTATTTCAATGAGATTGTATTTGGGGTAACCGTTTCTTCTTGGAAGTTTGTTGCCCTGTACAAAACTGAAATGTTTATTGAAATATTCGATCGGCTTTTAATGATAATAATCAATAATTATCTCAGTTCGATAGAGAGAATCAATAAAACCAGTGACTAATTATCCAGCTTACATATCTTTCGATTTCTATTACGAGGTGTAACATTTGTGACTCATAGTTGAAACAAAGGATTACTTCATCTCACTCGTCCACTCTCACCGCAATATCTGGGCTACAGGCTTGCAACGTATTCCCTTTATCTCTTCTACCACTATCACGACAGCTTCAGCTCCTTAGAATTGCCTAGTCTTGTACCTGTTCCATCCAAATTACTCGTCTCTCATCTTCTTGTCACCCATTGTGTGTTCCTCACCATCCATCCTGGCCCAAAACTACTTCCTCCCAGAATTCATCTCACTGAGAATACATCTCTGTCTGAATTTCCTGCAAGAACACCAAGTTCATCGATCTCACCTGTCTTGGAGGCCTTCACAGACCACAGACACAATCCATTCCTTTCTACACAGCAATTTAGGGAAAATGACACAATGTGCTCCCAATGTGTTCCTGGGATGCGTCTAAATCCTCTAAATTTGAAGACATGCTAACATTACTTCAGCGAAACTACAGCAACATTTGTTGTCGTAATGAGGCCATTGTTCTGGTTACCAGTTTCAGCATCCTCGAGAATAAACAAAGCACACCTGCAGAAAATACTTCCCTTTGCGGTTATTGTTCCCAGACACACCAATTTGATATAGTAAAATCGGTGTGAAAGTCTAGTTGTTACAGCATGAAATGACCGTCTGACAAGCGATATTTTCTTCTACAAATAACAGAACCACACTACTTTTAGTGAAAAGGGGGATTTGTCAATACATCCTGATGGCGAGTTTGTAATGTATAAGCAAAAACAAAACAAAAAACTGTACAAAATGAGTGAAAGTCTTAAACATGAAATCTACTGAGTAATTTCGGTTCTTTAATCTGCTCTCGTCCAAAATATTGTGACTGGCGGCCATATTGCTGTCACTGTATTCACTTCATAATAATACTGTTTGTTATTTTTCAGAAACTCAAGGTAACATCGAACAGACTATACAATATTCAGGATTGCATATGGATATATTTAGAGATTTGTTAACGTCTCAATCCAGAGGGAAGAATATTAAATATAACGAACATAACGAATGTAACTACGTGCATCATAGATATATCTGGAGAAAATTTCGGATCTGAAATTTAGTTAGCCCGCGGAGTTCTTTCCGCTACACACACTCAGCATCTCTTTGAACCATTAACATATGCCATAGATTATTCCACAATGTTCCACCTGATGGTGTTTGGTCTACAGTTGGCTTTCAAATCCCAGATACGACCCGCTAACTCTGTGGCTTTCTTCTTGCGTCGGAAAGACGACTGGTGGTTTACATATCTATTTCTTAAAAATTCCCTTCGCTTATACCTTTCTAATTTTTGTTCTGTATTTCCTTTTTCGGAGCGCTGCTGTGACATCAGCTTCATGAACCACTAAGCTGAATATTCCTGCTTAGTCGATTGGGCAAGATTCTGTGTTTCGACAATTACAACTTGAAGTGGGCTCTCAGTGTACGTGTGTGTTTGTGTGTGTGTGTTTGTGTGTGTG
>NC_142945.1:1345836-1358336 GCF_046866305.1 Octopus bimaculoides
GTGCATGTGTGTGTGTGTGTGTGTGTGTGTGTATGTGTGTGTGTGTGTGTGTGTGTATGTGTGTGTGTGTGTGTGTGTGTGTATGTGTGTGTGTGTGTGTGCTTAGCGAACGACGAACTCAAGGACAAAAACAACAAAAGTCAAAAGTACTCTCACAGTAAAAATTGTTCGTTCAAGGCTCGATAAAACTATTATAGGAAATTAAATGTAAAAATATAACGTTTCGGATATATTCCTTCATCGGATATGTAGAAGAAAGTCCAGAGGAGAGGAAAAAGAGGAAGGAAGAAGAGATAAGAATGGGGAATCGGGAGAGAAGCACGTGAGTAGGACTACGTCTGCTAATACTTTGCATGTACCACGTTCTCGTGTTGCTGTTTTTTTTTCTTGTGTTTTTTCTTCGTTTTTTTTTTTGTGGGGATTAATTATATATATATACATATATACATGCATAAGTCTTTCTACATCTTTTTTTACTCTTTTTTTCCCGTCTCCTTTATATGATGAAAGGAGTAACTAGCGAAATCAATCAACTAACTACAATTTATATCGACTGTTATTTTAAAGCGATATATACATACGTAATATTATAGTAACTTCGAAGTTTCACCTCTTCACGTTCGTCAGGCAGTCTCCTGAAGCTAACTGGGCCGCAAATTCATTGAGGTGCTACCCTCTACTGCGACAAAGTGTTGCTAAAACAATGTACGTTATCATTTACATATAAGACTACCATGGAATAAATATTTAAAAGATCAACTTTGCTGTTGAATACATACATATCAACTCAGAGAATATTAGCAGTACGCGCCCAGCAGAATTTCTACCAAGTGAAAACACAGAGGCCTGAAATAATTATTTGGGACAGAAAAGAAAAATCATTCACAATGATAGAGGTTATCTGCCCTCCGTTTGCGAACGTCTCTTCCAAAATCAGCGAAAAGTAAAATAACGGACGACTATCTCATAATACATCTCTCTCTCTCTCTCTCTCTCTCTCTCTCTCTCTCTCTCTCTCTCTCTCTCTCTCTCTCTCTCTCTCTCTCACACACACACACACACATATATATATACCGTCTTGTGCTGGACCTTTGTCATCAACTCTCAGGCAATACTGCTACCATGAAGCGAACTCACAAACCTGCGGATCAAACAGCAACGCTACCCATTAATAATTAGATCCACACCCTTAGCCCCACCCACCAACATTTCTCCCATCTTGTGCGTCCTTACTTTTCTCTTTCATTTTCTTCTTTCCGAGAATATTTTTCTTCCGTCATTCCAAACATCTTTCCTCTCTCACGCCTTCCTTAAATTCTCTCATCTCTTTACTGTCTCCTTACATATACATTCTCTCTCTCTCTCTCTCTATATATATATATATATATATATATATATATATATATGCCTCTCCTTCCTCTCATTTTTGACACAAACACACACATCCATACACACTCAATCACTGTGTCACTCTCTTTCTCGCACACACAAACAAACACACACACGCACACACAAACACATTTTCTGTCCTGCTTCTTTTGATAGTTGTCGTAAGCAGAAGAAAAGTCGCACGTCACTAGCGTCCTATGTGAAACATGCCGTCCCGTCAATTTCCGGTCTGCGTGCGCAGTAATTCACTGCCATTTTCTTCACTCTTTTTCCACGCCATAATATCAGATCGCTGCAAGTGTTACGCATAATTTCACCGCCATCAACTGACACGAAAACGGAAACCAGACATCACACAATCTTCAATGTTGCTACTTGAAGTCAATTTAAAAATTCCTTAAACTCTAAATGCTTGCAGAGTTTTTATTTACCAAAATGGATTTGATCAACTCATTGCTCGTTGACCAAAAGCCAAACGACAATTGCTTTGGTGTAAAATCATATGTACATGTGAACATGTAGACACACCAGTGCATGCAAGCATACATGTGTTTGTGCTTAGATAAATAGTTACATACATACTTTAACATGCATCACTACATTTGTACTATTTTAACAATGGAATAATAAATAAAACAGATTTATACCCCCACGTACAAAAGAAATATTTATGAGTATGTAAGTGTGTGTGTGTGTGTATGTGCCTGCGTATACACGTATCTATACATTTATATATGTAAGCAATATACAGAGGTATATATATATATATATATATATATATATATATATATATATATATATATTATGTATATGTATATATGCATGTGTGTGTGTGTATACATACATATACAATTATGTGTGTGTGTGTGTGTGTGTGTGTGTATAAGGAAGGACACCTTACAGTAATGCAAAAACTCCGTGTACACACACTTATATATACACACACACACACACACACACACACACACATATATATATATATATATATATGCACATGCGTATGTGTGTTGAAGCATATGTGATTTAGACATATGTACAAAGAAAGAAGTAAATGATATTTTTGATACAAATGTTATGAAGTTCTGGGTGATAACATCACAACCACACCGCCATTATTACCACCATCGCCACCACCATCATCACCACAACCACCACCACTATCATCACCGCTATCACCACCACAACCATCATCATCACCACCATCATCACTAGCAACTCCTCCACCAATACCTCTATCAGCATTAATACCACCACTGCCGCCATCACCTATCATCATCAGCATCATCATCACCACCACCATCATCAATATCACTCCTGCCACCACCAACACCATCACCACCATCATTATAATCCCCATCGTCAACAACGAGAACCGTAACATTGTTTTTAAAACATGAATTGAAACATTTACAAATTTATCGAGACAAAGTGTTGAAATGAAAACAACAACAACAAAACAGTCACAACAACAACAACAGCAACAACAACATTGTAGTAACGTTGGCAAAACAACAAATCTAAGAAGGAAATGGTTTTCTCGGGGGTTTGTTTTCCTGTTTCAAGCTTCATTGACGATAAATGGACGTAACAAGTTGCGATCAAACTGATTTAGTTTAGTTAACCATCTGGAAGCTTGACCAAGTTACAGGTGAATGGAATGGTCTGTTAGAATTCCTTGTTGGCTACGCTCTGCTACGCATGACACCCGACTCCGAAACATTTTTAGATGTTCCATGTCTTGAAAATCGCCTTTTCTTCAATCTCCCATCTTTCTCTCCTCTCTGCTACGACTTCAGTCTTCTTCATAAAATTCCTCGTTTTTCCCTCACCAGTTCAGCCGCCATTTATTGCTTACTTTACATTTTAACATTTGTGTTAACGGTTGTCGTTGTTGTTCTATTTCTTTTACTACTACTACTACTACTACTACTACTACGACGACGACGACGACGACGACGACGACGACGACATGTGCCTATATTGCCAATAATAACAATAGCAGTAACACTAATAATATTTTTCTACGCTTCCATACTCCACCCTTGCCCTTCCTCCTCCTCCTCCTCTCTACCCATGCCTCCTGCCTCATTTCCGTCAACGTCTCACCTAACTTGCAGTTTTATTAACTGTCCACCATTTTTCTCGCTCTCCCTTCCGCTTTCTTATTAAAACGGTGCCTTCTGAAGAAATATGTTCCATGCCTACTTAAGATTTTTATTTGATGTCTTCTTTTTAAAGGAAGGTCTGCTTAACATTGACACGGCTTCACACATTTAAAAGGAAGGTTTATTGTTGATTAAGTGATATTTATTTTATCGCGATGGAATGGGTAAAAACGGAGGTTTGCCAACAACAGGATTCGAACACAGTGTAAAGGGTTCTATCAAAATGCCGAGATATCCACCCAATCTGCCATCCATCATTCTCGTCGGGTGGGAATAATGAACGATTAAATAACTCCAGGCCGTAGAAGCTGATTAAATTTTCATTAAACTCCAGTTTTTGTTTAGACTCTTTTTCAATAGATTTAGTTATAATAAACAGTATTTTAGTTATAATTAACTATAGTCTAACCTGAACAGAGTCTCAATAGATCTCGTTACTGTTTTCATTAGAAATGGAGAACTTATCCAGTTATTGATAGGAGCATATATTACGTATTTACGGTAGAAGATTGGCCGAATTGCAGGAACGTCCGATGAAATGATCTTCATGTTCTGAGTTCAAGCCCAACCGTGGTCAAATTTGCATTTCGTATTTTTGAGAATCGATAAACTAAAATGCCAGTCATATACTGGAGTCGGTAGAAATGGCTGGAACACTTTGCTCAATTTGAAACCTTGTGTCAACCTTAGATACCAGTGGTATAAATTTAATTGTTTGCTGCAGGGAGCTACGAACTCATAACTTCACAAAGGAAATTTCGTCATATCATCTTGTCGGACATTGTTCATTCCTACCTCCCTGTCCCTCTGTCACCCTTCTCTCTTTCCTCTTACTTTTCTCTCTACCTGTTTCTCTGTCTTCTTTATCTCCCTCTCTCTCTCCCTCTTTCTAAACACTCCCCATATATATATATATATAATAATAATAATAATAATAATAATAATAATAATAATAACTGTATATAATATATATCATAATGATATTTATTCGCCGATTTTGAAACGACAATTTTAAATATAAACAAATGACCGAAAAATGATGAGCTAACCTGAAGCTGAATCGAACTCACAAATCGATGCTTTCATGGCTCCTTGCAAATCTGATTGGCCAAACGCTCAGCCATCAATTTCGGTCAAATTTAGTTAAATGCCTATATATATGAATATACGTACATGCATACACAAACATATATAAATACATATGCACATGCATACAATAATATGTGTTTGCGTGTGTATAAATGTGTGTGTGTACATATATGTACCCATATATACATATATGTATATACATATATACATATATATATATAGCTATATATAGATATTTATATATATACATATATATATATATATATATATATATATATATATATATATATATATATATATATATATATATATATATATTTATATATACAAACATATATATACATACATATATATATGTAGATATATATATATGTATATATATATATATATATATATATATATATAGCTAAGTATAGATTTGCCAGCGAATGTGATGTATCTCAAACTATAAGATTGATTGAGACAGACGAGTTTTCTGGGGAAATTTAGCAAAAAAATTCCACAAGATGTCACTGGGAAATATATTGGGGGGGGGGGGGGGGGAAGAAGAAAGGGGAAATAAAGTGACGGGGAAAGAAGAAGACATGAAATAAAGTTAAAAATAATAGCAATAACAATAACAAGGTAAGGCCGAGGATAATTAATAAAATCGCCACTGGTCAAACACAAACAATAGGATAGAGTGATAATAGGATAAATTGATAATCTACAACATATTGGATTATCAATGGTTGTTTGTATATAGCAGCTGTCACATTGGAACAACAATTCAATGATAACAGCGAGGGGGAGGCGGGAGGAGGAAGTTTCCCAAAGGACACCACACCTGTAGTGATAGATAAACTATAGACTCACTGACAACTAAGGTACTACCTTCTATAGGCAGAATACACACACACACACACACACACACACACACACACACACACAGCATCATTTGTATGTTATATGTATACGTATATTTACATTATTGACATATGTCGTACAACGATCTATATCATCCCTATACACGCACGTGGTTGTGTATATGTATACACCCACTCAAGTATAAGCTTATATATATTACTTAGATCAGACCGTATGCGTAGGCGCACATATGCGTGCATGTGTATGTATGTCTATTTATGTCTATTTGCATGTTATATATACATATATGTGTGTGTTTGTATATATATGTAAACATATGTATATATATGTATATATATATATGTACACATATATATACACACATACATACATTTATATATATATATATATATATATATATATATATATGTGTGTGTGTGTGTATATATATATATATATATATATATATATATATATATATATATACACACACACACATATATATACACACACACATTATTGTATGCATGTGCATATGTATTTATGTTTGCGTATGCATGTACGTATATCCATGTATAAGTATATATCAGTGTGTGTGTGTGTGTGTGTGTACTATGTGTGCGTGCGTATGTGTGTGCATGTATGTCTATGTCAGTTAATGTATGTGTATGTGTGTAGGGCGGAGTGGGACGAACGAACACAATCCCCCGAGTTGACACCTCCTTCACATTCTAAACCCTAATTAACACCAAGAAATATTCCACGGTGGCCTTTTTAGCAAAACGGTCGCCAATTATCTGTGGTTAATACATGCTTTACTCTTCTTAAATATCTCCATCACCATAATCCCTCGCTTGCCAAATTTACGGCCCACGTTTAAGCTATTGGCAACGGTAGCTTTATCCATTGTTTGTTTGTCCGGCGAGATAAGTGGCAAGAAACGACGACCGGGGCGTTTATACAAATGTATTAAAAGGGAAGGGGTCAGTGCGGCGATGGACGTCAATGAATGGAGTGCGAGGAGGAGGAGGAGAAAGAAGAGGAGGAGGAGGAGGAGAAAGAAGAGGAGGAGGGAGGAAGGAAGAGACGAGGAGAGAGATGAGAGCTACAATAAGTGATGCAAGGATAGAAGTGGGTATGAAGCGGGTAGAATGTTTATAGATAAATCTGGGAGTAAAGAGGTTAAGTGAATAAATAGTTATGCTGATAGAATAGATGTGTGCTTCGATAAACACTCCCTCATATATACATACATGCAGACATACATACATACATGCGGACATACATACATACATGCATACACATCTTTTATCTTTTGCTTGTTTCACTCATTAGACTGCGGCCATGCTGGAGCACCACCTTCAAGAAATTTTAGTCGAATGAATCGACACTACGACTTACGGTTTTCTTTTCAAAGTCTGGTACTAATTCTAGCGATCGCTTAGGCCGTACCGCTAAGTTACAGGGACGTAAACACACCAACACTGATACAAACACAGGTAGACACACATACACACACACACACACACATTCATATATGACTGTACGACCGAGGGCATGTTTGAGAGAACCACTACAAATAGTAGTGGTCCCAGTACGGTTCCCAGTACAGCGGATTGATGTCTCCCGGAAAGAGTTCCATTGGCTGCAACTGCCCGTCTTTCGCCCTTTAAAAAGTCGCGCAGTTTGTGACATATCATCCCATGACCAACAGTTGAACTGCTGTTTCCGTACCCAATCCTAAGGTTGTATATGTGTGTGTGTGTGTGTGTGTGTGTGTGTGTGTATAAAGAGGACAACAAACGTTAAGGCAAGACAAACATCTCAAGTCATATATGTTATTATTATTGGAAAAATTAAAATTCTTACAGCTGTTTCTGAGATATCCCAGAGTATGGGATATTCCTTCATCAGAGACAAATAGGGAAAATGAGAAGGGTGTAGATTAATGAAACGACGACACAGAGGACAAGAGAAAAGGAATAAGGAGATGAAGAAAAAGAAGAAAGAGAAGAAAAAAGAAGAAAAAGAAGCATAAAAGTTCACAGTTCAACTTTTCGATCGTGTAGAAGTTAGTCCATAAGTCCTTAGGTGCAATCCTGTATAAATCCATGTAGTTTAAAGTTTTAATAGTGTAAATATACAGAAATAAACACGAACGTATCGGCGATCCGTAAGAGAATGGTAGCGGAGTTTTCATTGCATTGTGGGCGCGTGGTGCAGTAGATGAGGCCTTTACCTTTCACCCTTCTGGAGTCGTTAAAATAACTACCAGTTGTATACCGGGGTCGATGTAACCGACTTACCCTCCCCTCCCCCAAAGTTGCTTGGCTTCGTGCTAAAATTTGAAACCGATATCATATACCTGGCAGAATAATTAGCAAGCCGGTCAAAACGCCCAGTGACATTTCGTCCGTCTTTACATTCTGAGTTTCCGCCGAGATACCTGTCATCCTTCCGGGGTTGATAAAATAAGTACCAGTTGGACACTGGGGTCGATGTAATCGACTTACCCCCCCCCCCCATCCCCTGAAATTGCTGGGCTTGTGCTAAAATATAAAACCAGCATTATATGCCTACATGTTATGCCGGCACATGTGATGTACCCCTAATGTAATATCCATTTAAAGCAATGTACTCACATGTAATATCCCAACATGTAATACTCCCACGTGCAATGCACCCCCCCACACACACACATACACAAACACAAGCAGTGTCCCCACATGCGAATGTAATATCCATCTGCAGTAATATATTCACATGTAATGTCCTCTCCCCAGCCATCGACCATGTGGCAATACAAAAAAAAAATCATCTCTACTAATGCTATTCCATAGCTATCATCATCATCATCATCATCATCATCATCATCATCATCGTCGTCGTTGTTATTTTCAGCAAGATTATCATGATCATTAGGATAATCTTCGTCATCATCATCATCACCAACATCATCACCATCACCGCCGCCGCCGCCATCGTCGTCGTCGTTCACGTCCATTTTATTATTCCTTTGTTATTGTTACGGTGGAAAGTGTTCGAGTTTTCTCTTTGTCAAACAATGTCTGGTGTCACTGAGGTCTACCTGGACACACAGACAGACACGCACACAAACATATACACAGATATAACCACTTCCACTTATGTATGCACATACTTACACATACGCGCATACAAACACACACACACACACACACACACACACACACACACACACACATTGCCACACGTTCATACATATACTTTACACAGTTTATACACACAAATACATACATACGCACATGCATTCAAATGTGTGTGTGTGTATATATATATGCATATATATAAACGTACACACACATACACATATATATATGTATATATACACACCCGTATATATATACATATATATATTCTTTTATTCTTTTATTCGTTTCAGTCATTTGACTGCGGCCATGAATGTATATACGTATAAATGTATGTATAGACACACACACACACACATATAGATATGGAAGGAATGTGTGTATATATATGTGTATATATGTGTATTAGTATAAATTCATGTGCAAACACCTAAGTACATTTAAAGTCAGAAACATTCACACGCACACACATCTTCACTGACATCTGCACGAATACCGTTACACACACACGCACACATACATATACATACAGCACACACACGCACACACACACATAAACTCAAACACACTCAACATCACAACCACTGCTGCCACCACCACCACCACCACCACCACCTGCAGCACCACCACCACCTGCAGCACCACTCCGCCTCCGTCACCACCACCACGTGCAGCAGCGGCAACACCGCCACCCCCAGTGGCAGTGTCATCATTAGCATCATAAGCAGTATCAACAGCAGCAGCTGCAACAATTACGAACAACAATAACAGCAACAACAACAACAACTATGAAAACAAAAATATTGGTTCAGGTGAAAAAGCATCGAAGACAGGAGGAGGAGGACATGTGTGAAGGAGCGGAAGGTCTATTGTGTATTTATCTCCCTTCTCTTTTATTAGCATCATCTTTTTTATCTATATTTCAAAATTATTATTATTATTATTATTATTATTATTATTATTATTATTGAGTGAGAGAGCAGCGCATGCCATTAAGTGACACTGGGTTACAAATATACGAAGCCCAATATACCTATCTGATAAGGGTACACCAGGCACATGCATCACAACCATATGTTCGTGACATGGTGACCTCATATCAAGATAAACAACGCATGACCTTGCAGGTGGGGCTCAAAATTTTCTTCAGGTCGAGTAGCCCATCCCGATCAAAAGGTCCTTGAATAAAGGTTGTTTGAGGATGTCGAACGAAATACCCATGCTTCCAAGTGTGAATTATCCAAACCCCAAAGAATTCCTCACAACACATGGCTATGATGCTCGCCCACTACTTCTGCTCGTGATCAGAGATGCACATATCGTCAGCCACCAAGGGACATGCTCAGTTGGTTAAGGTCAAACAACTGACAAGCAAATCTGTGGTATTGAGCAGAATATTTGCTGTAGCCCATCTTTTATACCAAGACAAAACAATGTACATGATAACACTTCCAATCAATTAAGATCAGAAGCCATGAGAGCCACTGCCTGGTACTGCATCATCATCATCATCATTATTATTATTATTATTATTATTATTATTATTATTATTATTATTATTATTATTATTAGAAAACGTTATCAGTTCGTATCTCACAGATAGATAGATAGATAGATATCTTTTTATTATAGCCACACAGGGCTAAATACAGAAAATGGACAAATTACAAAGTAGAGCTTTTGGGGGGGGGGGGTGATTTGGATCAAAAGGGATCGCGGGAAAAAAAAAAAAAAAAAAAAAAAAAAAAAAAACGTGGGGGGAGGGGGCGATCAATAGGGATCGTGTATCACAGTCGATGTAAAAAAACGGGGAACAGATTAGGTTTATCCGTGGAGAGAAAAGCCTACGGAAAAGACCACGGTCACCTCAGGCTTTTTTATTTAAAGGTACATGAAAGTAAGTACCTTCTCTCTTTTGTCTCTTTTTGTTACAAGTCTATGCTTAAAATGGTGTCGTCTTTCATTCTTACCATTCTTGCCACATTTACCCATTTTTTATTGAAACTTTCATTCGACAACACCTTCCTCTCTATCCTCATCCTCCTTTTCAAGTGGTACTTGAAAAAGTTGACGAGGGATTGACCAGAGAGGAAAGTGTTTGTTTGTAGACCTTTCAAACGCGTCCACCACACGCATTCTTTTGCCATAGCTATCAGTGTTACAAAAACCGTTTTTCCTTCCCGTTTAAAGGAAGGTGGCGGAACAATATTCACGATAGACTCGGCTGATAAGTGGGCTCGTCCCACACGCGACAACAGCCGTTCGACGAAGGTCCACAGCTCTGAAATATCTGGACACTGCACGAGTGCGTGCAGAACGGTTTCGTCGCTCTGACCGCATCTCGGGCAGGTCGGTCCGGTGGTTTTCGAACCGTGTCTGTAGATCTTCTCTCGAACTGGTAGTGCGTCTCGATAGCATTGCCAAGCCAGGGATCTCTGGAAATTATCCATAGGCCCCGGCCCGAACGTCGTCTTGAAAAGGCGGGTTAAGAATTTCTCGTCGACACCCAGGTTTGCCCCGAGAGTGTCGTCAGACCTCCCCTCCACTAGTCCTCTATAGAACGCATTGGTCGTTTGGAAGTTGCACAAGTTTGATCCCGGACGGCAGAGCTGTTGTAGAGCTTGGCGACACTCGCGGTGCCATTCGCCCAGTTTCGGTCTCTTCCTGATCCATGTTTGCAGTTCGGTGAGTGAGACGAGCTGCGGGAAGGCGTGCCTCACAAACGGCGCCCACACCTGTTCACCGTCGTCAATGAAGTTCCAGAGATGCCGCAGTCTCAGCGCATGTCTGCGCATCATTAACCACGGCATCCCCAGTCCTCCACGTAACGGTTGTTGACAGCAAATGGATCGCCTCACCATCGGAACGCCACCCTTCCACAGAAAGCGGAAAAGTATGCGTTCTAGTTTCGTGATGGTGGCATCGGGACAAGGCACGACGGTCAGGCGGTAATCGATGACTGATGCGATATACACATTAGCCACCTCCGCCCGGCCTTTTAGAGATAACTTTCTCTCAGCCCATGTTTGGCTGAGTTTGATCACTCTACTGGTGATCTCGTCCCAGTTCTTATCCATTTGGAGGTCCGGACTGAACCAGACCCCGAGCAGTTTAACCGAGATAGATAGATAGATAGATAGATAGATAGATAGATAGATAGATAGATAGATAGATAGATAGATGCACGTATATGTATGTATGTATGTGTGTGCACAAGTATATGTAACTGATGTATGTGTATTGCGAAATGCGGATACGATAGATATGCAAGAAAAAAGGAAGATTGAAAGAGAGATGGGGAGAGAGAGAGAGGAGTGTGAGGAGTGTGTAGCGAGGGAGGGTGTTAATGAGAGTGTAATTGAAACAATGATAGGATGTTAGAAAGATAATTCTATAATAACATTAGCCAATCAGGAAACAGTAAACTATCTGTCACGTGATACTTTCACTTTCGTTATCACATTATTCCATGTTTTGTTGATATCATCTAATCACTTGTATTTACTTCTAGAATCCCTCTTTTATCTTGTTTTATTTTATTTTATCTTTACATCCTGACACCTACACCCCTCTCCTCTCTCTCTCTCCTCTCTTTCTTCCTCCCTCTCTCCGTGTCTTTCTGCTCCCTTTCTTTAAATCCCTCTGCTTTTTTTCCTCTTCACCCCTCTTCTTTATTCCAGTCACCTTCTGTCTCTTTGCAATGATGAACCATATCTCGATTGTTTTTTTTTTCTACTTATCTTTTTTTTATTCTCTTTCGTTTTATATCTATCTATCTATCTATCTATCTATCTATCTATCTATCTATCTGTTTGTCTATCTATCTGTCTGTCTGTCTGTCTGTCTGTCTGTCTCTCTGTCTTTCTATGTCTCTATCAATTTA
>NC_142945.1:1365836-1368336 GCF_046866305.1 Octopus bimaculoides
AGTTCAAATGCCACCAGAGTTGACTTTACCTTCCATCCTTTCGGGGTCGGTCAAATAAGTACCAGTTGAGTACTAGGGTCGACGTAATCGACTTATCTTCTGTGTGTCATGTTTTATAGTTAATTCCTTGAATTTCTCCAGTCGAGGGGACATCATATTGTCCTTTAAAAATACTGTTCGGCAATATTGAGGCAAATCTCAAGCCGGGAATGACATGAAGAAGCCACCACCCTAACACCCACTTCTTCTAAATTTATCCATTTGGAGAGTTTTTATACGTTTATTTGAAACTAATCCGTCATTCGCCATAAAGTATATTTTAGCTACAGACTTGCTTAAGATAAGATACATTCAGCCTGACCTTTGCCCTTCGTCTAAGTTTTAAGTAGTTGAATAATAACGGAAGAACAGTTATTTAATTCGCTATTAACAAGTTGAATATCATTGATGGATCGACTGACAGTAGAATTACAAGATTTCTGTTTTCTGATTAGAGAGTTCAACAGAAGAAAATGGACAAAACTGCGATTGAGTGGAAGAGGTCAAAGTTTCCTTAGTATGGAAGAGGACAAAGGTTAGTAGGCAAAAAGAAGAAATCAGTTTATAAAGAATTCTTTAGAGAATAATAGGGAAATATTAACAATTATTCCAAATATAACTTCCGGTCATTACACCATACCACTTCCTTTCGAGACGGATGCGATAATGTTACTCATATCTCAAGTAAAAGTTATGTATATGCATGTGAGTATGCGTACATTTTTAACATGTGTATTGATATACTGAAACCAAATTAAACATTATCTGATGAAGAACTCAATACCTACGCCAGAGTAAAATATTAATTGCTTTTAGTATTATCTTTTGCTTTGGAAAAGGGATGTGTCTGAGCTATGTGTGTGTGTATGATGTCTGTATATACATATGCTTGTTTGATTGCAAAACTGCGTGTACGAGTGTATTGTTTTTGTATGCTTATATGTATGTGTATGCATGTAAGCAGCACATGTATACACACACACACACACATATATATATATATATATAAACACAAGTGCGTTAAAGGTTCACTACAGCTGTTTCAGACTTGTTTATTACTTATTGACAATTCTATTACATCACGAAAAAAAAAGTTGTTTCCTTCAGGTCAATAAAAAATTTTAATTTGGTTCGTGCTTTTTTGAACGTGGTAATATAGTTATATCTGTATCTTTATACATGTGTTTATCTACGATTGCGCGTGTGTATGTATGTATGTATGTATGTATATATATATATATATATATATATATATATATATATATATATATATATATATATATATATATATATATATATATATATATATGGGAGAATATACAAAAAATAACAACACACGAGGACAGGTGGTGTAAATAACAAAAGTATATATTAGTATGACGCTCGGGAATACGGAAAGTCTTTGACGTTTCGAGCTACGCTCTTCAACAGAAAGAATACGGAGACAAGGATATATATATATATATATATATATATATATATATATATATATATATATATATATATATATGAGATACATGTCTTATGCATGTGTTTATATATAACTATGCTATGCACACATCAAAATTTACCTGTGTCTAAATATGTGTGTGTATGTGTGTGTATACATATATATATATATATATATATATATATATATATATACATATATATGGCCTCTACACACATCTGTGTGTGTATTTGTGTGTCTGTTTATGGATGGATGTGTGTACATGGCATGTCTCTGGTATGTTGTTCCGTTCGAAATTTTCAATTTCCTTTTTAGTATCACTTTCTTCACCTTTATAACTCTCCACTTCACCTTTCTCTCCCTCCCTTCCTTCCTCTTTGTTCAACCATTTCTCCTCCTCCTCCTCCTCTCCCAATTCTCACTTTCTCCATGACATACTTCCTCTCTACCTCCTCTCCACTCTGTCTTACTCTCTCTCTCTCTCTCTCTCTCTCTCTCTCTCTCTCTCTCCCTCTCTCAATTCTTCTCTCTTTCCCTAGAGAGTGCTGGCTACAATCAGACAGTAATATCCCTCTATTACCAACACACCAATGGAGTAATTGCATACTTAACAGAATTTAATGAATCGACTCAGCTTTCTTCGTCTTCCTCTTCTCTCCTTTTCTTTTTCTTCGAGGGAAGGAAAAAGAAGGAGGAGAAAAGAAAACAACGATAGCGGCACCGGCATCGACGAGAAGAGAAACACTACCACCATCACCACCACCACCACCACCACCATCACCACCACAACTATTACTACCACCACCACCACCACCACCACCATCAGCGCAATGGCTGTAATTTGTTACAACAACACAGCCGTAAAAACAACCCCAACACCACCACCACTGCCACCACCACCACCGCCACCATTGAACAACAACAGTAAAAACAACATTAGTTGCAATAACAGTAATAACAACAATATTGTTATTAACAATAACAACAACAACAAAATCTTTTTTGAAAACG
>NC_142945.1:1373336-1485836 GCF_046866305.1 Octopus bimaculoides
AACAAACGAGGCCAGCTCCAGCATCGTCTTAAGAGAGAGAATTATGTGCCTATGGAAGATGAACATATATATGGCTATTTGAATTTTACTTGTAGCTGAGGTAAGTAATCCTGCCACCAAGAAAAACAAATTAGAGAAAGTAAAAAGGAAAAAAATAAACATTTTCATGTCATCAAATGGAATGAGAAAGGTTGAGCGGGCGAAAGGGTTTCGACCTTTGTAACCGGACAACCCGGGTTGCATCACGGATAAAGACCGTGACTGAAATTACAATTTTATTAACGGACCGTGACTGAAATTACAATTTTATTCGTGTCTGCTGACAAAGTTGAGTAAAGATGGTGTTGAAAAAAATGCCAGAAACGAAAGAAAGGCAATTTCTTGTAAAGAATATTGATAGAATGAGTCAACGGTCGGCTTTTTCAACGTTTCTTAACCTCTTCCAAGACCTTTGGATACTCAGCTGCAAATTTTCTTCCACATTTTCATCTCGTCTCCTTCTTCTCACACCTCATCATCCCCCCTCTCTCTCTCTCTCTCTCTCTCTATCTATCTATCTCTTTTTCTTTCTTTCCTCTTTCTCTCTATTCTCGATGGCGTAGATTTTTTTACCATATGCAAAGAACCAAAACCAAGGAATGTAATAAAGACGTCGGCTGCCCAAAGAATGAGTGAGGTCGCAAAGTAATTTCCTGTTACCTTGGTCAATAGTTTGTTCGATCTTACCGTGACCAACACCCCAGTAAACATTATTGGTTTTTAAACTATCCAATGACGTCACATGTGGTATCATCGGGTTAGCACAAATTAATAGTACAATATTCTACAGTGTATTATATAATCATATATATATATATTTGTGTGTGCGTGTGTGTGTGTGTGTATGTATGTTTATACATATAGCTATATATATATATATATATATATATATATATATATATATATATATATATATATATATATAAGTATGTATGTATGTATATATGTATATGTGGATAGATAGATAGATAGATAGATAGATAGATAGATAGATAAACACATACATACATACATATACACACACACACACACATATATATATAAATAGTTATATATGTATAGTTATACTTATAGTTCTGACTCTTCAGAAAACTAGGAATAGAGAAAGATTTCATGAGAGAGAGACAGACAGAGAGAATGGTGGTGGTGGTGGTGATGACGATGATGATGATGATGATGATGATAGTAATGGTGGTGATGGTGGTGGTGGTGGTGGTGGTGGTGAAGCAGGGGGGTGGGAGATGATGACGATGACAGTGGTGGTAACGATAATAATGTTGGTGGTGGTGTCAGTGATGAAATTTGTGATCAATCATTCATTAAGGAATGTTCAGAATGACCTCTTCTAAAAGTTCGATTACGGTGATACACCACGATGGACAGCAGCAGCAGTAGTAGTAGTAGTAGTAGTAGTAGTAGTAGTAGTAGTAGTAGTAGTAGTAGTAGTAGTCCGACCACCATTAGTTCCTGCGTAATTTTGTTTTGTTTTTCCTCTCTAAAACCTGTGCCTGGTGTTTCTTCTTCTTCTTCTTCCGGTTGACCCTCCACAGCCGTCACGTGACCCTCCCAATGTAATTGAAACTGTACACAACTTTCAACTCGCGTTCGGCTGCCATTTTTCCTTGACACATTCGTATACACATGCATGCGTTTATGAGTGTTTATGTGTGTGTGTGTGTATGTGTGTGTGTGTGTGTGTGTGTGTGTGTGTGTGTGTGTGTGTGTGTGTGTGTGTGTGTGTGTGTGTGAGTCTATATGTGTATGTATATCTGTGTGTACGTGTGTGTGTTTTTAATTTTATTTCTAGAGGAATGAATATTCTGCCAGTTGTTGTCGCCCTTTACAGTTCTTGCTGTTGTTGTTGCTGTTGTTCTTGTTGACTATTTGTGATTCTGCATCTTATTGTCGTCCCTTATATTTCCCAATATTTCGATTCCCGTTATTTTTATGCTTATTGTTTCTCGTTTATCGTATTATTTGTTTCTTGAATATTGTTGTTATTGTTGCAATGAATCTTACCCAGTTGTTGTTGTTGTTGTTGTTGTTGTTGTTCTTCTTCTTCTTCTTCTTCTTCTTCTTCTTCTTCTTCTCCTTCTTCTTCTTCTTCTTCTTCTTCTTCTTCTTCTTCTTCTTCTTCTTCTTCTTCTTCTTCTTCTTCTTGCTGTCGTCGCTGTCGTTATTGTTGTTGTTCGTGAATATCCCCAAATCACTCGATGTCCTCTCGTATCAGAAACATTGAGCTGTGTTGTTTTATCGCTTCAGTTGCAACCATGTTTCCACTGCAAATTGGTGGTTTTGTCATGTTGGGACACAATGAGATGCTCTGCTACAGTTGCGGGACAGTAATTTGCCTGCTGTGTTGCGTTGTTTAGCTGTCTGGTATATCTCGGTGAAGAAAATGTTTGGTGCTTTGATGCCACACTGTGGAACTAGATTACAGTATTGGTTGCTGGTGTGGTCTAATGATGTAGAAGTGTTTGATGGGTCTGATGTAGTTGTGTGACAGTATGCGTGCGTGTGTGCGTGTGTGCGTGGTGTCATGTGACAATATTTGATGTTCTGGTGTTTCAATATCATTCTTTGTGACTGTATAACAATATTCAAAGGCGGCGGAGCTGGCAGAAACGTTAGCACACCGGGCGAAATGCTTAACGGTATTTCGTCTGTCTTTATTTTCTGAGTTCAATTTCCGCCGAGGTCGACTTTGCCTTTTATCCTTTCGGGATCGATAAATTAAGTACTAGTTGCGTACTGGGGTGGATCTAATCGACTGGCCCCCCTCCCCAAACATTTCGGGCCTTATGCCTAGAGTAGAGAAGAATATTCAACTGTGTGGCTGTTGTGGCTTGTATTCATTGCCAAGGAGAATGAAGCCCGACTCAATAACGAAACTTCTGTATAGTCGGGGATTTGCTAAAAATAATAATCCAGTTGAATTACCCTCGTATCACACATTAGCGTCTAACAAAAAAAGTCACGTTATATATATATTATACAACGGGCTTATATATATATATATATATATATATATATATATATATATATATATATATATATATATATATATATATACATATATACACACACAACAGGCTTCTTTTAGTTTCCATCTACCAAAACCACTCACAAGGATCTAGTTAACCCTAGGCTCTAGTAGAAAACACTTACCCAAGGTGCCATGCAACGGGACTGAACTCAGGACCATGTAGTTGGGAAGCAAGCTTCTCCCCACAGACATTGGCTTTTTTATTAATGCCTTCATTAGTTTGACAATTATCAAAGTGCTCAGTGAAACATTGACGGAATGAAGCAAACGACCCTGCCATAACTGTGCCACCTAATTCACTATTTTGGTGGATAATGGTGTCGCCATTTTGTAAATTTAACTATCTTGATATTTCTAACTGAACGTATTTGGAGATGTTGGAGGAAATGGACAGAGGAACGTTAATTTCTGATCCTAGGACTTAAGCAAAACCCTCCCAAACGATTTTCTTATTGTTTTTGTTTCACGAGGGATCCACTAATCCAAGATGTCTGAATATCGTGTGTCGTCTGCATTGCTATCGGGTGTCGTCTGTTCAACTTTCAGTAAAATATTGAGGCAGTTCCAGGGATGAGCCCTTATTTCCATAAACAAAATACTGAATTAACCAACGGTGGTGGAGAGAATAGGGGAGAGAATAGGGGAGAGAAAGAGAAATGTTTTCTTTGTCTTTTCTCTTCTTTTTCTCCTCCCTTCGCCCCCTCCCGTCTCATGTTTTGCTTCCTCTCTCTGCTGACGGCGCTCAAGCCACAAACATTGCTTTAATTTATCGCCTAATTACTCAGTTAATCACTGTAACAATGGGCGGAGGAGGGGAGGAGAAGGAGGAGGAGGGTACTATTTTACATCTGTCACACTCCCATCTCTCTCTCCCCCTCTCTCTTCCTCTCTCTCTTTATTTCTCTCTCTCTCTCTCTTTCTTTCTCTCTCTCTCTCTCACTCAATCTGCTGTCCAATATGGACATCAAATCTATTCAGTTGAAGCTTAAACAAATCACAAGTATAAGAATCGGTGGAGCATCAGGAAGGTGGATGGCACAGTCGGTAAAACGCCAGGCAAAACATCTTGTCAAAGCAAGTCACGAACCTTTACATTCCGAGTTCAAACTTTTGCCAGATCAACTGTACCTTCCATCGTTCCAGGGTCGATAAAATAAGTATCAGTTATATACTGGGTCAATTTAATCGATTACTCTCTCTCCAAAACTTCCGGCCTTCTAATTTTCTCCTACATGGCTAAGATCACTGAAAATTTAGTTTCTGGATCCTTTACCAGCCACATGGTACCGGGTTCAGTCCCACTGCGTGGCACCTTGGACAGGTTTCTTCTACTATAGCCTCAGGCCGACTAAAGCTGTGTGAGGGGATTTGGTAGACGGAAACTGAAAGAAGCCCGTCGTATATATGTAAATATGTATATATATATATATGTGTGTGTGTGTATATGTTTGTGTCTGTGTTTGTCCCCCCAACATCGCTTGACAACCGATGCTGGTGTGTTTACATCCCCGTAACTAAGCGGTTTGGTGAAAGTGACCGATAGAATAAGTACTAGGCTTACAAAGAATAAGTCCTGGGATCGATTTGCTCGAGTAAAGGCGGTGCTCCAGCATGGCTACAGTCAAATGATTGAAACATGTAAAAGAATAAAAGAATAACACTGTATATTCGTTGTTTATAAATATTGGTTTCAAATTTTGGCCTCTGTCTTTATGCCTCTCTGGTCGTTTATTTATCTGTCTGTCTATCGATATATCTATTTGTGTATTAAATGCACGCGCGCGCGCACACACACACATATGTATGTATGTATGTATTCTATACATACGTATGTGATGCGAGATGTTTCTGTATGTGTGTGCGAATCGTTCACTCATCCCTGTCTGTGTATGTGTGATATTCATGTCCATCTGTGCATGTATCCGTTCTCTCTCTCTCTCTCTCTCTCTCTCTCTCTCTCTCTCTCTCTCTCTCTCTCTCTCTCTCTTTATAGATATATGTGTGTGTGTGTGTGTGTGTGCGTTTGTGTGTGTGTATTTGTCTGTATGAATATATATATATATGTGTGTGTGTATGTGTATATATATATATATATATATATATATATATATATATCTACACACACATATATCCACATATGTATGTATATATGTATTAATACATACATATATAAATATATACACATATGCATACATAAATATATATATATATATATATATATATATATGTGTGTGTGTGTGTACATATATATACATATATATGGTGTGTGTGTGTGTGTGTGTGTGTGTTTGCGTATGAAAAGATTCGCTGTGTGCTTGAATGAAAAGTAATTACAAAATGTAAAACGCGAGCAACTGCACTCCTCATCCCTACCCCCCATCGTCCCAACTTTTACCCATCCGCCCACCCCTATGACCACATACCCCTAACCTTACCCCTGCTAACACCACAACAAAAGTAATACACGATAATGGCGTCACATTTTATCATTGTTACCTCCAATAATCTCCTCATCTCACCCCCACCGCTTCTGCCAGCGCATCTCGCCATGCCACGACCCTTATTTTTTTAAACCCGACCCCCGATTGTCGTATAAGGTGGGCTGGGTGTATGTTTAAATGGCTGAAGAAACAGTCACACAGAAGGAAATGGCCGTGTTTTGATAGCAAGGCTGGCTGTGAGCTCGTTGCAGATATTCTCGAGTCTCACACAAAATCTGGCTGAAAGGTAAACATTGCAAGCAGCTGTTCAAAATGGCTGCTGCTGCCACACACACAGGCTCGGCTCGCTGGCATGTGTTTGTTGCACAGCACTATCACACACTGCCATAAACTCACACACACAAACACACACACACACACACACACACACACACACACACACACACACACACGCATGTATATATGGATAAGCATACACACACACACATACACACGTACGAATTATAATATACACATGCAAAAACACACACACATATACTAACAGAGAGAAAAAAATGCAGAAAAATATGTGAACGTGTGCGTGGTTGTTTATTGAAACACTTCACTGCTTGATAAAATTATGCTGGAAGTGTGTCTAGTCTGAAGTGTGTATGTGTAAATATGTGTGTGTACATACATACACACACACTTCAAAGTATGTACATATACATTCACATATACATATTTACACACACACACACACACACACACACACACACACACACACACACACACACACACACATATATATATATATATATCCATATACATATATATTCATACATGTATATTATGCATATATATACATGTATATATATATACATATGTATGTATATATATGTATATATATATGTATACATTTGTATATATGTATATATGTATATATATGCATATATATATATATATATATATATATATATATATATATATATATATATATATATATATATATATATATATATATATATATGTATGTATGTATGTATGTATGTATGTATGTATATATGTATAAACTCAACCCTAATGTGTTCTTTTTGCGAAAAGAAACACAAGGTCGCTGTCTCCACTGTTGTCCCTCTAATTGATGAAAATGGCAATCTCCCAGAAAATGCCAAAGCAATGAGTGAGATATTGCAGAAAGAGTCCTGCCCTGTTTTCAGCAATCCTGATATGGCCGACCTGGACTGTATCAGCGATGTTAATCCTCAACACACTCTATCGGACAGAACATTTCTGCAACGGGAATGTACAGTCATATGAGAGGTCATGGTCGGGAAGTCAGAAATGCTATCGACGACAAGGAAGCACAAGAAGACGACAAACATCTGGAGCAATAACCATATGTATGTATGTATGTATGTATGTTCATATATATATATATATATATATATATATATAGACGCACATATACATACATGTGTGTATGTATATATATATATATATATATATATATATATATATATATATATATATACACGCACCTATAAATGTAGTCGGGCAGGGCTTGGTAATCGGTGCGAGACGGGACCCCATTTTGTTCACGCTTGGCAACACCATTGAGACTACAACGAAAAGGAGACGGTTACACGAAAATAATTACCTTCCAGGGGTCATGCTTGGATGGCAAGAGTGTCAGATTGGCAAAGGTTGTTTATCAATGAATTTGCAAAATGTTTACATTACCTCTCTATTATTACTTCATTAATATTATTATTTATATCATCATCAGTAATAGTAATAGTGGTGGTGGTGGTGATAGTAGTAGTAGTAGTAGTAGTAGTAGTAGTAGTAGTAGTAGTAGTAGTAGTAGTAGTAGTAGTAGTAGTAGTACGATTTTCAGGCTCTTTGCCCAAAGTATGTTGAGATAGTTATTTTCTAGTGCAGAGCGATTAGTTCTTATTATAATACTAACGTAGTACCCGTCGAAAACGACGGTGTTTGTTTCTGTCTCTTTCCGACAATCCTTAGCGTTCGTCTTGCTTCCGTTTTCCTTTTAGTCGTTTTGCTGTTATTATTTCCTTCTTCCGCCAATGTATGCCGAGCATTGACTTCTTTTTCTGGTAATCTTTTGTCTTCTTTCTGCATTTCAGAGTGAAATAGATCCTCAGTCACCAACAATTTCTTCGTCCTGTTTCACTTTGAGTTATATGTTACATATTTGAAAAGAAAACGCCCCCTCGACCCTTACCGCCACGCGCTCACCATCTTACTCTCCCTCATTATTACTTTTTTCCCTCCCTCTCTCTCTCTCTCTCCCTCTCTGTCTATCTATCTATCTATTTATCTATCTATTTATCTGTCTGTGTATCACTTTTTCTATGTGCATGTATGTATTTATGTATGTGTGCCTATCTGCGTTCGTAACTGTCTACACACACACACACACACGCACCTATCCATCTTTCTATCGATCTGTCCCTGTACAGATCTACCTATCTGCCTGTCTCTCTGTCTGCCTCTCTGTCTGCCTGTCTCTCTGTCTGCCTACCTCTCTGTCTGCCTGTCTCTCTGCTTATCTGTCTGTCTGTCTATCTTGAGAAGGAATAATTTTCACCAAGCAATCCCACGTTACACACATTCTCTACGCAAACGCAATATCTTCCAAGAATATCTCTGAAGATTCTATGGATGATAGAACTTCAGTCAACAAGAAACGAAATTTGTCGCCGGAATATCATAAACTTGTCAACAGATGTAAAGAGACTGGATGAGTTGATGAAGATGTTGAATTTATCTATCTAAAATTCCCGAGAAAAACTTATTTTGAAATGATTTGTTCGACTAAAACCCTTCACGGCGCTGCTCCAGCTTGGCCGCAGTCAATTGACTGAAACAAGTAAAAGATGAAAGATAAAAGATATCTATGTATGTATAGATACATACATGCATATATATATATATATATATATATATATATATATATACATACATATACGGAATACATACATACACAGACACATACGTACGTGTGTGTGTATGTGTGTGTGTGTGAACGGGAGTAATAAAATCGATGAAACGGACGAGAACATGTTTTGTGAAGAAATACTTTTCATAACTTCCATCTTGAATAAATGGTTCGCTTAAGCTCGGTTAATTGAATACATGCTTGACTTAAGCTCGTTTAATTGAGAGGAATTAATGACACTGAACGAATACACAAACAAATGAATACTTGATGTAAACTGATATTAGACCCTCTAAGCAGCAGAGAGAAAGGGAGAGCAGCAGCGGAGCCAAGGATTCAAGATGCGTGGTTCGAGACCTACCACTGGCCATGCCGCTCGTTCTGCATCAAAGCGCTGAATATTTCTTTTCATGTACCTGATTCGTAGATTTCTTACTCGATCCTTGGATTACATTACCTTTCAACTCATTCGGGATGCGTCATTACTGCACCGTTTGATTGTGTGTGTATATACAGGCATGTATGTACGTGGTGAGCTTCAGCACAATATCCGTCCCGTAGGTTCTCTTCCCAAGGTTCTGTTAGAAAGTGTGTCGCAGTGATTTCGAACATGGAGCCACGTGGTCGCAAAGCGAACTTTTGAACCACACAGCCACACCTATACCAAAGTCTGTCAAACTGAAGTATTTTTCTCATCAACATATTGCTACCCAGAAGTGGCTGTGTGGTGAGTAGCTTGCTTACCAACCACATGGTTCCGGGTTCAGTCCCACTGCGTGGCACCTTGGGCAAGTATCTTCTACTATAGCCTCAGACCAACCAAAGCCTTGTCAGTGGATTTGGTGGACGGAAACTGAAAGAAGCCCGTCGTATATATATGTATATATATGTGTGTGTGTTTGTGTGTCTGTGTTTGTCCCCGCCAACATCGCTTGATAACCGTAACCTCGCGGTTCAGCAAAAACAACGATACAACAAGTACTAGGCTTACAAAGAATAAATCCTGGGTCGAATTCCTCGTCTAAATGCGGTGCTCCAGCATGGACGCAGTCAAATGACTGAAACAAGTAAAATAGTAAGCCACTCCCACCACCCACCACCGCCACCACCTCAGTTTCTTGTTCTCTGGTCGTTAATCAAGTCCAATGTACCAACTTCTACGTTGATTTAAGGTGTAATGACAATCTGTAGACACCAATTGTCTCTGTGGCGCAATCGGTTATCGCGTTCGGCTGTTAACCGAAATGTTTGTGGTTCAAGCCCACCCAGGGACGATTTAGTTTTTTTGTTTAAAGATATTTTGATATTTGAAAAGATCTTGAGACTGATTCTCTGTTCTTCAATCTAGTTTTAGACCCAAACTTCTGGTTTGGTTTAAGTCGTAACGACAAAGGCTGGTTAGTGTCTGTCTCTGTGGCGCAATCGGTTAGCGCGTTCGGCTGTTAACCGAAAGGTTGGTGGTTCAAGCCCACCCAGGGACGATTTAGTTTTTTTTCTTAAAGATATTTTGATATTTGAAAAGATCTTGAGATTGATTCTCTGTTCTTCAATCTAATTTTAGACCCAAACTTCTGCTTTGGTTTAAGTCGTAATGACAAAGGCTGGTTAGTGTCTGTCTCTGTGGCGCAATCGGTTAGCGCGTTCGGCTGTTAACCGAAAGGTTGGTGGTTCAAGCCCACCCAGGGACGATTTAGTTTTTTCTTTTAAAGATATTTTGATATTTGAAAAGATCTTGAGACTGATTCTCTGTTCTTCAATCTAGTTTTAGACCCAAACTTCTGTTTTGGTTTAAGTCGTAACGACAAAGGCTGGTGAGTGTCTGTCACTGTGGCGCAATCGGTTAGCGCTTTCTGCTGTTAACCGAAAGGTTGGAGGTTCAAGCCCACCCAGGGACGATTTAGTTGTTTTTTTTAAAGATATTTTGATATTTGAAAAGATCTTGAGACTGATTCTCTGTTCTTCAATCTAGTTTTAGACCCAAACTTCTGCTTTGGTTTAAGTCGTAATGACAAAGGCTGGTGAGTGTCTGTCTCTGTGCCGCAATCGGTTAGCGCGTTCGGCTGTTAACCGAAAGGTTGGTGGTTCAAGCCCACCCAGGGACGATTTATTTCTTTTTTTTTAAAGATATTTTGATATTTGAAAAGATCTTGAGACTGATTCTCTGTTCTTCAATCTAGTTTTAGACCCAAACTTCTGCTTTGGTTTAAGTCGTAATGACAAAGGCTGGTGAGTGTCTGTCTCTGTGGCGCAATCGGTTAGCGCGTTCGGCTGTTAATCGAAAAGTTGGTGGCTCAAGCCCACCCAGGGACGAATTAGTTTTTTTTTTTAAAGATATTTTGATATTTGAAAAGATCTTGAGACTGATTCTCTGTTCTTCAATCTAGTTTTAGACCCAAACTTCTGCTTTGGTTTAAGTCGTAATAACAATGGCTGGTGCGTGTCTGTCTCTGCGGCGCAATCGGTTAGCGCGTTCGGCTGTTAACCGATAGGTTGGTGGTTCAAGCCCACCCAGGGACGATTTATTTCTATTTTTTTAAAGATATTTTGATATTTGAAAAGATCTTGAGACTGATTCTCTGTTCTTCAATCTAGTTTTAGACCCAAACTTCTGCTTTGGTTTAAGTCGTAACGCCAAATGCTGTTGAGTGTCTGTCTCTGTGGCGCAATCGGTTAGCGCGTTCGGCTGTTAACCGAAAGGTTGGTGGTTCAAGCCAACCCAGGGACGATTTAGTTTTTTCTTTTAAAGATATTTTGATATTTGAAAAGATCTTGAGACTGATTCTCTGTTCTTCAATCTAGTTTTAGACCCAAACTTCTGCTTTGGTTTAAGTCGTAATGACAAAGGCTGGCGAGTGTCTGTCTCTGTCGCGCAATCGGTTAGCGCGTTCGGCTGTTAACCGAAAGGTTCGTGGTTCAAGCCCACCCAGGGACGATTTAGTTTCTTTTTTTAAAGATATTTTGATATTTGAAAAGATCTTGAGACTGATTCTCTGTTCTTCAATCTAGTTTTAGACCCAAACTTCTGCTTTGGTTTAAGTCGTAATGACAAAGGCTAGTGAGTGTCTGTCTCTGTGCCGCAATCGGTTAGCGCGTTCGGCTGTTAACCGAAAGGTTGGTGGTTCAAGCCCACCCAGGGACGATTTATTTCTTATTTTTTAAAGATATTTTGATATTTGAAAAGATCTTGAGACTGATTCTCTGTTCTTCAATCTAGTTTTAGACCCAAACTTCTGCTTTGGTTTAAGTCGTAACGCCAAAGGCTGGTGAGTGTCTATCTCTGTGGCGCAATCGGTTAGCGCGTTCGGCTGTTAACCGAAAGGTTGGTGGTTCAAGCCCACCCAGGGACGATTTATTTCTTTTTTTTTAAAGATATTCTGATATTTGAAAAGATCTTGAGACTGATTCTCTGTTCTTCAATCTAGTTTTAGACCCAAACTTCTGCTTTGGTTTAAGTCGTAACGCCAAATGCTGGTGAGTGTCTGTCTCTGCGGCGCAATCGGTTAGCGCGTTCGGTTGTTAACCGAAAGGTTGGTTGTTCAAGCCAACCCAGGGACGATTTAGTTTTTTCTTTTAAAGATATTTTGATATTTGAAAAGATCTTGAGACTGATTCTCTGTTCTTCAATCTAGTTTTAGACCCAAACTTCTGCTTTGGTTTAAGTCGTAATGACAAAGGCTGGTGAGTGTCTGTCTCTGTGCCGCAATCGGTTAGCGCGTTCGGCTGTTAACCGAAAGGTTGGTGGTTCAAGCCCACCCAGGGACGATTTATTTCTTTTTTTTTAAAGATATTTTGATATTTGAAAAGATCTTGAGACTGATTCTCTGTTCTTCAATCTAGTTTTAGACCCAAACTTCTGCTTTGGTTTAAGTCGTAACGACAAAGGCTGGTGAGTGTCTGTCTCTGTGGCGCAATCGGTTAGCGCGTTCGGCTGTTAACCGAAAGGTTGGTGGTTCAAGGCCACCCAGGGACGAATTAGTTTTTTTTTTTAAAGATATTTTGATATTTGAAAAGATCTTGAGACTGATCCTCTGTTCTTCAATCTAGTTTTAGACCCAAACTTCTGCTTTGGTTTAAGTCGTAACGACAAAGGCTGGTGACTGTCTGTCTCTGTGGCGCAATCGGTTAGCGCGTTCGGCTGTTAACGAAAAGGTTGGAGGTTCAAGCCCACTCAGGGACGATTTAGTTTCTTTTTTTAAAGATATTTTGATATTTGAAAAGATCTTGAGACTGATCCTCTGTTCTTCAATCTAGTTTTAGACCCAAACTTCTGCTTTGGTTTAAGTCGTAATGACAAAGGCTAGTGAGTGTCTGTCTCTGTGACGCAATCGGTTAGCGCGTTCGGCTGTTAACCGAAAGGTTGGTGGTTCAAGCCCACCCAGGGACGATTTATTTCATTTTTTTTAAAGATATTTTGATATTTGAAAAGATCTTGAGACTGATTCTCTGTTCTTCAATCTAGTTTTAGACCCAAACTTCTGCTTTGGTTTAAGTCGTAACGACAAAGGCTGGCGAGTGTCTGTCTCTGTGGCGCAATCGGTTAGCGCGTTCGGCTGTTAACGAAAAGGTTGGAGGTTCAAGCCCACTCAGGGACGATTTAGTTTCTTTTTTTAAAGATATTTTGATATTTGAAAAGATCTTGAGACTGATCCTCTGTTCTTCAATCTAGTTTTAGACCCAAACTTCTGCTTTGGTTTAAGTCGTAATGACAAAGGCTAGTGAGTGTCTGTCTTTGTGGCGCAATCGGTTAGCGCGTTCGGCTGTTAACCGAAAGGTTGGTGGTTCAAGCCCACCCAGGGACGATTTATTTCTTTTTTTTTAAAGATATTTTGATATTTGAAAAGATCTTGAGACTGATTCTCTGTTCTTCAATCTAGTTTTAGACCCAAACTTCTGCTTTGGTTTAAGTCGTAATGACAAAGGCTGGCGAGTGTCTGTCTCTGTGGCGCAATCGGTTAGCGCGTTCGGCTGTTAACCGAAAGGTTGGTGGTTCAAGCCCACTCAGGGACGAATTAGTTTTTTTTTTTAAAGATATTTTGATATTTGAAAAGATCTTGAGACTGATTCTCTGGTCTTCAATCTAGTTTTAGACCCAAACTTCTGCTTTGGTTTATGTCGTAACGACAAAGGCTGGTGAGTGTCTGTCTCTGTGGCGCAATCGGTTAGCGCGTTCGGCTGTTAACCGAAAGGTTCGTGGTTCAAGCCCACCCAGGGACGATTTATTTCTTTTTTTTTTAAAGATATTTTGATATTTGAAAAGATCTTGAGACTGATTCTCTGTTCTTCAATCTAGTTTTAGACCCAAACTTCTGCTTTGGTTTAAGTCGTAACGACAAAGGCTGGTGAGTGTCTGTCTCTGTGGCGCAATCGGTTAGCGCGTTCGGCTGTTAACCGAAAGGTTGGTTGTTCAAGCCAACCCAGGGACGATTTAGTTTTTTCTTTTAAAGATATTTTGATATTTGAAAAGATCTTGAGACTGATTCTCTGTTCTTCAATCTAGTTTTAGACCCAAACTTCTGCTTTGGTTTAAGTCGTAATGACAAAGGCTGGTGAGTGTCTGTCTCTGTGCCGCAATCGGTTAGCGCGTTCGGCTGTTAACCGAAAGGTTCGTGGTTCAAGCCCACCCAGGGACGATTTATTTCTTTTTTTTTAAAGATATTTCGATATTTGAAAAGATCTTGAGACTGATTCTCTGTTCTTCAATCTAGTTTTAGACCCAAACTTCTGCTTTGGTTTAAGTCGTAACGACAAAGGCTGGTGAGTGTCTGTCTCTGTGGCGCAATCGGTTAGCGCGTTCGGCTGTTAACCGAAAGGTTGGTTGTTCAAGCCAACCCAGGGACGATTTAGTTTTTTCTTTTAAAGATATTTTGATATTTGAAAAGATCTTGAGACTGATTCTCTGTTCTTCAATCTAGTTTTAGACCCAAACTTCTGCTTTGGTTTAAGTCGTAATGACAAAGGCTGGTGAGTGTCTGTCTCTGTGCCGCAATCGGTTAGCGCGTTCGGCTGTTAACCGAAAGGTTCGTGGTTCAAGCCCACCCAGGGACGATTTATTTCTTTTTTTTTAAAGATATTTCGATATTTGAAAAGATCTTGAGACTGATTCTCTGTTCTTCAATCTAGTTTTAGACCCAAACTTCTGCTTTGGTTTAAGTCGTAACGACAAAGGCTGGTGAGTGTCTGTCTCTGTGGCGCAATCGGTTAGCGCGTTCGGCTGTTAACCGAAAGGTTGGTGGTTCAAGGCCACCCAGGGACGAATTAGTTTTTTTTTTTAAAGATATTTTGATATTTGAAAAGATCTTGAGACTGATCCTCTGTTCTTCAATCTAGTTTTAGACCCAAACTTCTGCTTTGGTTTAAGTCGTAACGACAAAGGCTGGTGACTGTCTGTCTCTGTGGCGCAATCGGTTAGCGCGTTCGGCTGTTAACGAAAAGGTTGGAGGTTCAAGCCCACTCAGGGACGGTTTAGTTTCTTTTTTTAAAGATATTTTGATATTTGAAAAGATCTTGAGACTGATCCTCTGTTCTTCAATCTAGTTTTAGACCCAAACTTCTGCTTTGGTTTAAGTCGTAATGACAAAGGCTAGTTAGTGTCTGTCTTTGTGGCGCAATCGGTTAGCGCGTTCGGCTGTTAACCGAAAGGTTGGTGGTTCAAGCCCACCCAGGGACGATTTATTTCGTTTTTTTTAAAGATATTTTGATATTTGAAAAGATCTTGAGACTGATTCTCTGTTCTTCAATCTAGTTTTAGACCCAAACTTCTGCTTTGGTTTAAGTCGTAATGACAAAGGCTGGCGAGTGTCTGTCTCTGTGGCGCAATCGGTTAGCGCGTTCGGCTGTTAACCGAAAGGTTGGTGGTTCAAGCCCACTCAGGGACGAATTAGTTTTTTTTTTTAAAGATATTTTGATATTTGAAAAGATCTTGAGACTGATTCTCTGGTCTTCAATCTAGTTTTAGACCCAAACTTCTGCTTTGGTTTATGTCGTAACGACAAAGGCTGGTGAGTGTCTGTCTCTGTGGCGCAATCGGTTAGCGCGTTCGGCTGTTAACCGAAAGGTTGGTGGTTCAAGCCCACCCAGGGACGATTTATTTCTTTTTTTTTAAAGATATTTTGATATTTGAAAAGATCTTGAGACTGATTCTCTGTTCTTCAATCTAGTTTTAGACCCAAACTTCTACTTTGGTTTAAGTCGTAACGACAAAGGCTGGTGAGTGTCTGTCTCTGTGGCGCAATCGGTTAGCGCGTTCGGCTGTTAACCGAAAGGTTGGTGGTTCAAGCCCACCCAGGGACGATTTATTTCTTTTTTTTTAAAGATATTTTGATATTTGAAAAGATCTTGAGACTGATTATCTGTTCTTCAATCTAGTTTTAGACCCAAACTTCTGCTTTGGTTTAAGTCGTAACGCCAAAGGCTGGTGAGTGTCTATCTCTGTGGCGCAATCGGTTAGCGCGTTCGGCTGTTAACCGAAAGGTTGGTGGTTCAAGCCCACTCAGGGACGAATTAGTTTTTTTTTTTAAAGATATTTTGATATTTGAAAAGATCTTGAGACTGATTCTCTGTTCTTCAATCTAGTTTTAGACCCAAACTTCTGCTTTGGTTTAAGTCGTAACGCCAAAGGCTGGTGAGTGTCTATCTCTGTGGCGCAATCGGTTAGCGCGTTCGGCTGTTAACCGAAAGGTTGGTGGTTCAAGCCCACCCAGGGACGATTTATTTCTTTTTTTTTAAAGATATTTTGATATTTGAAAAGATCTTGAGACTGATTCTCTGTTCTTCAATCTAGTTTTAGACCCAAACTTCTGCTTTGGTTTAAGTCGTAACGCCAAAGGCTGTTGAGTGTCTGTCTCTGTGGCGCAATCGGTTAGCGCGTTCGGCTGTTAACCGAAAGGTTGGTGGTTCAAGCCAACCCAGGGACGATTTAGTTTTTTCTTTTAAAGATATTTTGATATTTGAAAAGATCTTGAGACTGATTCTCTGTTCTTCAATCTAGTTTTAGACCCAAACTTCTGCTTTGGTTTAAGTCGTAACGACAAAGGCTGGCGAGTGTCTGTCTCTGTGGCGCAATCGGTTAGCGCGTTCGGCTGTTAACGAAAGGGTTGGAGGTTCAAGCCCACTCAGGGACGATTTAGTTTCTTTTTTTAAAGATATTTTGATATTTGAAAAGATCTTGAGACTGATCCTCTGTTCTTCAATCTAGTTTTAGACCCAAACTTCTGCTTTGGTTTAAGTCGTAATGACAAAGGCTAGTGAGTGTCTGTCTTTGTGGCGCAATCGGTTAGCGCGTTCGGCTGTTAACCGAAAGGTTGGTGGTTCAAGCCCACCCAGGGATGATTTATTTCTTCTTTTTTAAAGATATTTTGATATTTGAAAAGATCTTGAGACTGATTCTCTGTTCTTCAATCTAGTTTTAGACCCAAACTTCTGCTTTGGTTTAAGTCGTAATGACAAAGGCTGGCGAGTGTCTGTCACTGTGGCGCAATCGGTTAGCGCGTTCGGCTGTTAACCGAAAGGTTGGTGGTTCAAGCCCACTCAGGGACGAATTAGTTTTTTTTTTTAAAGATATTTTGATATTTGAAAAGATCTTGAGACTGATTCTCTGGTCTTCAATCTAGTTTTAGACCCAAACTTCTGCTTTGGTTTATGTCGTAACGACAAAGGCTGGTGAGTGTCTGTCTCTGTGGCGCAATCGGTTAGCGCGTTCGGCTGTTAACCGAAAGGTTGGTGGTTCAAGCCCACCCAGGGACGATTTATTTCTTTTTTTTTAAAGATATTTTGATATTTGAAAAGATCTTGAGACTGATTCTCTGTTCTTCAATCTAGTTTTAGACCCAAACTTCTACTTTGGTTTAAGTCGTAACGACAAAGGCTGGTGAGTGTCTGTCTCTGTGGCGCAATCGGTTAGCGCGTTCGGCTGTTAACCGAAAGGTTGGTGGTTCAAGCCCACCCAGGGACGATTTATTTCTTTTTTTTTAAAGATATTTTGATATTTGAAAAGATCTTGAGACTGATTATCTGTTCTTCAATCTAGTTTTAGACCCAAACTTCTGCTTTGGTTTAAGTCGTAACGCCAAAGGCTGGTGAGTGTCTATCTCTGTGGCGCAATCGGTTAGCGCGTTCGGCTGTTAACCGAAAGGTTGGTGGTTCAAGCCCACTCAGGGACGAATTAGTTGTTTTTTTTAAAGATATTTTGATATTTGAAAAGATCTTGAGACTGATTCTCTGTTCTTCAATCTAGTTTTAGACCCAAACTTCTGCTTTGGTTTAAGTCGTAACGCCAAAGGCTGGTGAGTGTCTATCTCTGTGGCGCAATCGGTTAGCGCGTTCGGCTGTTAACCGAAAGGTTGGTGGTTCAAGCCCACCCAGGGACGATTTATTTCTTTTTTTTTAAAGATATTTTGATATTTGAAAAGATCTTGAGACTGATTCTCTGTTTTTCAATCTAGTTTTAGACCCAAACTTCTGCTTTGGTTTAAGTCGTAATAACAATGGCTGGTGCGTGTCTGTCTCTGTGGCGCAATCGGTTAGCGCGTTCGGCTGTTAATCGATAGGTTGTTGGTTCAAGCCCACGCAATGACGATTTATTTCTTTTTTTTTAAAGATATTTTGATATTTGAAAAGATCTTGAGACTGATTCTCTGTTCTTCAATCTAGTTTTAGACCCAAACTTCTGATCTGGTTTAAGTCGTAACGACAAAGGCTGGTGAGTGTCTGTCTTTGTGGCGCAATCGGTTAGCGCGTTCGGCTGTTAACCGAAAGGTTGGTGGTTCAAGCCCACCCAGGGACGATTTATTTCTATTTTTTTAAAGATATTTTGATATTTGAAAAGATCTTGAGACTGATTCTCTGTTCTTCAATCTAGTTTTAGACCCAAACTTCTGCTTTGGTTTAAGTCGTAACGCCAAAGGCTGGTGAGTGTCTATCTCTGTGGCGCAATCGGTTAGCGCGTTCGGCTGTTAACCGAAAGGTTGGTGGTTCAAGCCCACCCAGGGACGATTTATTTCTTTTTTTTTAAAGATATTTTGATATTTGAAAAGATCTTGAGACTGATTCTCTGTTTTTCAATCTAGTTTTAGACCCAAACTTCTGCTTTGGTTTAAGTCGTAATAACAATGGCTGGTGCGTGTCTGTCTCTGTGGCGCAATCGGTTAGCGCGTTCGGCTGTTAATCGATAGGTTGGTGGTTCAAGCCCACGCAATGACGATTTATTTCTTTTTTTTTAAAGATATTTTGATATTTGAAAAGATCTTGAGACTGATTCTCTGTTCTTCAATCTAGTTTTAGACCCAAACTTCTGCTTTGGTTTAAGTCGTAACGCCAAATGCTGGTGAGTGTCTGTCTCTGTGGCGCGATCGGTTAGCGCGTTCGGTTGTTAACCGAAAGGTTGGTGGTTCAAGCCAACCCAGGGACGATTTAATTTTTTCTTTTAAAGATATTTTGATATTTGAAAAGATCTTGAGACTGATTCTCTGTTCTTCAATCTAGTTTTAGACCCAAACTTCTGCTTTGGTTTAAGTCGTAATGACAAAGGCTGGTGAGTGTCTCTCTCTGTGCTGCAATCGGTTAGCGCGTTCGGCTGTTAAACGAAAGGTTGGTGGTTCAAGCCCACCCAGGGACGATTTATTTCTTTTTTTTTTAAAGATATTTTGATATTTGAAAAGATCTTGAGACTGATTCTCTGTTCTTCAATCTAGTTTTAGACCCAAACTTCTGCTTTGGTTTAAGTCGTAATAACAATGACTGCTGAGTGTCTGTCTCTGTGACGCAATCGGTTAGCGCGTTCGGCTGTTTACCGAAAGGTTGGTGGTTCAAGCCCACCCAGGGACGATTTATTTCTTTTTTTTTCAAGATATTTTGATATTTGAAAAGATCTTGAGACTGATTCTCTGTTCTTCAATCTAGTTTTAGACCCAAACTTCTGCTTTGGTTTAAGTCGTAATGACAAAGGCTAGTGAGTGTCTGTCTTTGTGGCGCAATCGGTTAGCGCGTTCGGCTGTTAACCGAAAGGTTGGTGGTTCAAGCCCACCCAGGGACGATTTATTTCTTTTTTTTTAAAGATATTTTGATATTTGAAAAGATCTTGAGACTGATTCTCTGTTCTTCAATCTAGTTTTAGACCCAAACTTCTGCTTTGGTTTAAGTCGTAATGACAAAGGCTGGCGAGTGTCTGTCTCTGTGGCGCAATCGGTTAGCGCGTTCGGCTGTTAACCGAAAGGTTGGTGGTTCAAGCCCACTCAGGGACGAATTAGTTTTTTTTTTTAAAGATATTTTGATATTTGAAAAGATCTTGAGACTGATTCTCTGGTCTTCAATCTAGTTTTAGACCCAAACTTCTGCTTTGGTTTATGTCGTAACGACAAAGGCTGGTGAGTGTCTGTCTCTGTGGCGCAATCGGTTAGCGCGTTCGGCTGTTAACCGAAAGGTTGGTGGTTCAAGCCCACCCAGGGACGATTTATTTCTTTTTTTTTAAAGATATTTTGATATTTGAAAAGATCTTGAGACTGATTCTCTGTTCTTCAATCTAGTTTTAGACCCAAACTTCTACTTTGGTTTAAGTCGTAACGACAAAGGCTGGTGAGTGTCTGTCTCTGTGGCGCAATCGGTTAGCGCGTTCGGCTGTTAACCGAAAGGTTGGTGGTTCAAGCCCACCCAGGGACGATTTATTTCTTTTTTTTTAAAGATATTTTGATATTTGAAAAGATCTTGAGACTGATTATCTGTTCTTCAATCTAGTTTTAGACCCAAACTTCTGCTTTGGTTTAAGTCGTAACGCCAAAGGCTGGTGAGTGTCTATCTCTGTGGCGCAATCGGTTAGCGCGTTCGGCTGTTAACCGAAAGGTTGGTGGTTCAAGCCCACTCAGGGACGAATTAGTTTTTTTTTTTAAAGATATTTTGATATTTGAAAAGATCTTGAGACTGATTCTCTGTTCTTCAATCTAGTTTTAGACCCAAACTTCTGCTTTGGTTTAAGTCGTAACGCCAAAGGCTGGTGAGTGTCTATCTCTGTGGCGCAATCGGTTAGCGCGTTCGGCTGTTAACCGAAAGGTTGGTGGTTCAAGCCCACCCAGGGACGATTTATTTCTTTTTTTTTAAAGATATTTTGATATTTGAAAAGATCTTGAGACTGATTCTCTGTTCTTCAATCTAGTTTTAGACCCAAACTTCTGCTTTGGTTTAAGTCGTAACGCCAAAGGCTGTTGAGTGTCTGTCTCTGTGGCGCAATCGGTTAGCGCGTTCGGCTGTTAACCGAAAGGTTGGTGGTTCAAGCCAACCCAGGGACGATTTAGTTTTTTCTTTTAAAGATATTTTGATATTTGAAAAGATCTTGAGACTGATTCTCTGTTCTTCAATCTAGTTTTAGACCCAAACTTCTGCTTTGGTTTAAGTCGTAACGACAAAGGCTGGCGAGTGTCTGTCTCTGTGGCGCAATCGGTTAGCGCGTTCGGCTGTTAACGAAAAGGTTGGAGGTTCAAGCCCACTCAGGGACGATTTAGTTTCTTTTTTTAAAGATATTTTGATATTTGAAAAGATCTTGAGACTGATCCTCTGTTCTTCAATCTAGTTTTAGACCCAAACTTCTGCTTTGGTTTAAGTCGTAATGACAAAGGCTAGTGAGTGTCTGTCTTTGTGGCGCAATCGGTTAGCGCGTTCGGCTGTTAACCGAAAGGTTGGTGGTTCAAGCCCACCCAGGGACGATTTATTTCTTTTTTTTTAAAGATATTTTGATATTTGAAAAGATCTTGAGACTGATTCTCTGTTCTTCAATCTAGTTTTAGACCCAAACTTCTGCTTTGGTTTAAGTCGTAATGACAAAGGCTGGCGAGTGTCTGTCACTGTGGCGCAATCGGTTAGCGCGTTCGGCTGTTAACCGAAAGGTTGGTGGTTCAAGCCCACTCAGGGACGAATTAGTTTTTTTTTTTAAAGATATTTTGATATTTGAAAAGATCTTGAGACTGATTCTCTGGTCTTCAATCTAGTTTTAGACCCAAACTTCTGCTTTGGTTTATGTCGTAACGACAAAGGCTGGTGAGTGTCTGTCTCTGTGGCGCAATCGGTTAGCGCGTTCGGCTGTTAACCGAAAGGTTGGTGGTTCAAGCCCACCCAGGGACGATTTATTTCTTTTTTTTTAAAGATATTTTGATATTTGAAAAGATCTTGAGACTGATTCTCTGTTCTTCAATCTAGTTTTAGACCCAAACTTCTACTTTGGTTTAAGTCGTAACGACAAAGGCTGGTGAGTGTCTGTCTCTGTGGCGCAATCGGTTAGCGCGTTCGGCTGTTAACCGAAAGGTTGGTGGTTCAAGCCCACCCAGGGACGATTTATTTCTTTTTTTTTAAAGATATTTTGATATTTGAAAAGATCTTGAGACTGATTATCTGTTCTTCAATCTAGTTTTAGACCCAAACTTCTGCTTTGGTTTAAGTCGTAACGCCAAAGGCTGGTGAGTGTCTATCTCTGTGGCGCAATCGGTTAGCGCGTTCGGCTGTTAACCGAAAGGTTGGTGGTTCAAGCCCACTCAGGGACGAATTAGTTTTTTTTTTTAAAGATATTTTGATATTTGAAAAGATCTTGAGACTGATTCTCTGTTCTTCAATCTAGTTTTAGACCCAAACTTCTGCTTTGGTTTAAGTCGTAACGCCAAAGGCTGGTGAGTGTCTATCTCTGTGGCGCAATCGGTTAGCGCGTTCGGCTGTTAACCGAAAGGTTGGTGGTTCAAGCCCACCCAGGGACGATTTATTTCTTTTTTTTTAAAGATATTTTGATATTTGAAAAGATCTTGAGACTGATTCTCTGTTTTTCAATCTAGTTTTAGACCCAAACTTCTGCTTTGGTTTAAGTCGTAATAACAATGGCTGGTGCGTGTCTGTCTCTGTGGCGCAATCGGTTAGCGCGTTCGGCTGTTAATCGATAGGTTGTTGGTTCAAGCCCACGCAATGACGATTTATTTCTTTTTTTTTAAAGATATTTTGATATTTGAAAAGATCTTGAGACTGATTCTCTGTTCTTCAATCTAGTTTTAGACCCAAACTTCTGCTTTGGTTTAAGTCGTAACGCCAAAGGCTGGTGAGTGTCTATCTCTGTGGCGCAATCGGTTAGCGCGTTCGGCTGTTAACCGAAAGGTTGGTGGTTCAAGCCCACCCAGGGACGATTTATTTCTTTTTTTTTAAAGATATTTTGATATTTGAAAAGATCTTGAGACTGATTCTCTGTTTTTCAATCTAGTTTTAGACCCAAACTTCTGCTTTGGTTTAAGTCGTAATAACAATGGCTGGTGCGTGTCTGTCTCTGTGGCGCAATCGGTTAGCGCGTTCGGCTGTTAATCGATAGGTTGGTGGTTCAAGCCCACGCAATGACGATTTATTTCTTTTTTTTTAAAGATATTTTGATATTTGAAAAGATCTTGAGACTGATTCTCTGTTCTTCAATCTAGTTTTAGACCCAAACTTCTGCTTTGGTTTAAGTCGTAATGACAAAGGCTGGCGAGTGTCTGTCTCTGTGGCGCAATCGGTTAGCGCGTTCGGCTGTTAACCGAAAGGTTGGTGGTTCAAGCCCACTCAGGGACGAATTAGTTTTTTTTTTTAAAGATATTTTGATATTTGAAAAGATCTTGAGACTGATTCTCTGGTCTTCAATCTAGTTTTAGACCCAAACTTCTGCTTTGGTTTATGTCGTAACGACAAAGGCTGGTGAGTGTCTGTCTCTGTGGCGCAATCGGTTAGCGCGTTCGGTTGTTAACCGAAAGGTTGGTGGTTCAAGCCAACCCAGGGACGATTTAATTTTTTCTTTTAAAGATATTTTGATATTTGAAAAGATCTTGAGACTGATTCTCTGTTCTTCAATCTAGTTTTAGACCCAAACTTCTGCTTTGGTTTAAGTCGTAATGACAAAGGCTGGTGAGTGTCTGTCTCTGTGCTGCAATCGGTTAGCGCGTTCGGCTGTTAAACGAAAGGTTGGTGGTTCAAGCCCACCCAGGGACGATTTATTTCTTTTTTTTTTAAAGATATTTTGATATTTGAAAAGATCTTGAGACTGATTCTCTGTTCTTCAATCTAGTTTTAGACCCAAACTTCTGCTTTGGTTTAAGTCGTAATAACAATGACTGCTGAGTGTCTGTCTCTGTGACGCAATCGGTTAGCGCGTTCGGCTGTTTACCGAAAGGTTGGTGGTTCAAGCCCACCCAGGGACGATTTATTTCTTTTTTTTTCAAGATATTTTGATATTTGAAAAGATCTTGAGACTGATTCTCTGTTCTTCAATCTAGTTTTAGACCCAAACTTCTGATCTGGTTTAAGTCGTAACGACAAAGGCTGCTGATGTCTGTCTCTGTGGCGCAATCGGTTAGCGCGTTTGGCTGTTAACCGTAAGGTTGGTGGTTCAAGCACACCCAGGGACGATTTAGTTTTTTTTTTAAAGATATTTTGATATTTGAAAAGATCTTGAGACTGATTCTCTGTTCTTCAATCTAGTTTTAGACCCAAACTTCTGCTTTGGTTTAAGTCATAACCACAAAGGCTGTTGAGTGTCTGTCTCTGTGGCGCAATCGGTTAGCGCGTTCGGCTGTTAACCGAAAGGTTGGTGGTTCAAGCCAACCCAGGGACTATTTATTTCTTTTTTTTAAAAGATATTTTGATATTTGAAAAGATCTTGAGACTGATTCTCTGTTCTTCAATCTAGTTTTAGACCCAAACTTCTGCTTTGGTTTAAGTCGCAATGACAAAGGCTGGTGAGTGTCTGTCGCTGTGCCGCAATCGGTTAGCGCGATCGGCTGTTAAACGAAAGGTTGGTGGTTCAAGCCCACCAAGGGACGATTTATTTCTTTTTTTTTAAAGATATTTTGATATTTGAAAAGATCTTGAGACTGATTCTCTGTTCTTCAATCTAGTTTTAGACCCAAACTTCTGATCTGGTTTAAGTCGTAACGACAAAGGCTGGTGAGTGTCTGTCTCTGTGGCGCAATCGGTTAGCGCGTTCGGCTGTTAACCGAAAGGTTGGTGGTTCAAGCCCACCCAGGGACGATTTATTTCTTTTTTTTTAAATATATTTTGATATTTGAAAAGATCTTGAGACTGATTCTCTGTTCTTCAATCTAGTTTTAGACCCAAACTTCTGCTTTGGTTTCAGTCGTAACGACAAAGGCTGGTGAGTGTCTGTCTCTGTGGCGCAATCGGTTAGCGCGTTCGGCTGTTAACCGAAAGGTTGGTGGTTCAAGCCCACCCAGGGACGATTTTGTTTTTTTTTTTAAAGATATTTTGATATTTGAAAAGATCTTGAGACTGATTCTCTGTTCTTCAATCTAGTTTTAGACCCAAACTTCTGCTTTGGTTTAAGTCGTAACGACAAAGGCTGGTGAGTGCCTGTCTCTGTGGAGCAATCGGTTAGCACGTTCGGCTGTTAACCGAAAGGTTGGTGATTCAAGCCCACCCAGGGACGATTTAGTTTTGTTTTTTAAAGATATTTTGATATTTGAAAAGATCTTGAGACTGATTCTCTGTTCTTCAATCTAGTTTTAGACCCAAACTTCTGCTTTGGTTTAAGTCGTAACGCCAAAGGCTGTTGAGTGTCTGTCTCTGTGGCGCAATCGGTTAGCGCGTTCGGCTGTTAACCGAAAGGTTGGTGGTTCAAGCCAACCCAGGGACGATTTAGTTTTTTCTTTTAAAGATATTTTGATATTTGAAAAGATCTTGAGACTGATTCTCTGTTCTTCAATCTAGTTTTAGACCCAAACTTCTGCTTTGGTTTAAGTCGTAACGACAAAGGCTGGCGAGTGTCTGTCTCTGTGGCGCAATCGGTTAGCGCGTTCGGCTGTTAACGAAAGGGTTGGAGGTTCAAGCCCACTCAGGGACGATTTAGTTTCTTTTTTTAAAGATATTTTGATATTTGAAAAGATCTTGAGACTGATCCTCTGTTCTTCAATCTAGTTTTAGACCCAAACTTCTGCTTTGGTTTAAGTCGTAATGACAAAGGCTAGTGAGTGTCTGTCTTTGTGGCGCAATCGGTTAGCGCGTTCGGCTGTTAACCGAAAGGTTGGTGGTTCAAGCCCACTCAGGGACGAATTAGTTGTTTTTTTTAAAGATATTTTGATATTTGAAAAGATCTTGAGACTGATTCTCTGTTCTTCAATCTAGTTTTAGACCCAAACTTCTGCTTTGGTTTAAGTCGTAACGCCAAAGGCTGGTGAGTGTCTATCTCTGTGGCGCAATCGGTTAGCGCGTTCGGCTGTTAACCGAAAGGTTGGTGGTTCAAGCCCACCCAGGGACGATTTATTTCTTTTTTTTTAAAGATATTTTGATATTTGAAAAGATCTTGAGACTGATTCTCTGTTTTTCAATCTAGTTTTAGACCCAAACTTCTGCTTTGGTTTAAGTCGTAATAACAATGGCTGGTGCGTGTCTGTCTCTGTGGCGCAATCGGTTAGCGCGTTCGGCTGTTAATCGATAGGTTGTTGGTTCAAGCCCACGCAATGACGATTTATTTCTTTTTTTTTAAAGATATTTTGATATTTGAAAAGATCTTGAGACTGATTCTCTGTTCTTCAATCTAGTTTTAGACCCAAACTTCTGATCTGGTTTTAGTCGTAACGACAAAGGCTGGTGAGTGTCTGTCTTTGTGGCGCAATCGGTTAGCGCGTTCGGCTGTTAACCGAAAGGTTGGTGGTTCAAGCCCACCCAGGGACGATTTATTTCTATTTTTTTAAAGATATTTTGATATTTGAAAAGGTCTTGAGACTGATTCTCTGTTCTTCAATCTAGTTTTAGACCCAAACTTCTGCTTTGGTTTAAGTCGTAACGCCAAAGGCTGGTGAGTGTCTATCTCTGTGGCGCAATCGGTTAGCGCGTTCGGCTGTTAACCGAAAGGTTGGTGGTTCAAGCCCACCCAGGGACGATTTATTTCTTTTTTTTTAAAGATATTTTGATATTTGAAAAGATCTTGAGACTGATTCTCTGTTTTTCAATCTAGTTTTAGACCCAAACTTCTGCTTTGGTTTAAGTCGTAATAACAATGGCTGGTGCGTGTCTGTCTCTGTGGCGCAATCGGTTAGCGCGTTCGGCTGTTAATCGATAGGTTGGTGGTTCAAGCCCACGCAATGACGATTTATTTCTTTTTTTTTAAAGATATTTTGATATTTGAAAAGATCTTGAGACTGATTCTCTGTTCTTCAATCTAGTTTTAGACCCAAACTTCTGCTTTGGTTTAAGTCGTAACGCCAAATGCTGGTGAGTGTCTGTCTCTGTGGCGCGATCGGTTAGCGCGTTCGGTTGTTAACCGAAAGGTTGGTGGTTCAAGCCAACCCAGGGACGATTTAATTTTTTCTTTTAAAGATATTTTGATATTTGAAAAGATCTTGAGACTGATTCTCTGTTCTTCAATCTAGTTTTAGACCCAAACTTCTGCTTTGGTTTAAGTCGTAATGACAAAGGCTGGTGAGTGTCTCTCTCTGTGCTGCAATCGGTTAGCGCGTTCGGCTGTTAAACGAAAGGTTGGTGGTTCAAGCCCACCCAGGGACGATTTATTTCTTTTTTTTTTAAAGATATTTTGATATTTGAAAAGATCTTGAGACTGATTCTCTGTTCTTCAATCTAGTTTTAGACCCAAACTTCTGCTTTGGTTTAAGTCGTAATAACAATGACTGCTGAGTGTCTGTCTCTGTGACGCAATCGGTTAGCGCGTTCGGCTGTTTACCGAAAGGTTGGTGGTTCAAGCCCACCCAGGGACGATTTATTTCTTTTTTTTTCAAGATATTTTGATATTTGAAAAGATCTTGAGACTGATTCTCTGTTCTTCAATCTAGTTTTAGACCCAAACTTCTGCTTTGGTTTAAGTCGTAATGACAAAGGCTAGTGAGTGTCTGTCTTTGTGGCGCAATCGGTTAGCGCGTTCGGCTGTTAACCGAAAGGTTGGTGGTTCAAGCCCACCCAGGGACGATTTATTTCTTTTTTTTTAAAGATATTTTGATATTTGAAAAGATCTTGAGACTGATTCTCTGTTCTTCAATCTAGTTTTAGACCCAAACTTCTGCTTTGGTTTAAGTCGTAATGACAAAGGCTGGCGAGTGTCTGTCTCTGTGGCGCAATCGGTTAGCGCGTTCGGCTGTTAACCGAAAGGTTGGTGGTTCAAGCCCACTCAGGGACGAATTAGTTTTTTTTTTTAAAGATATTTTGATATTTGAAAAGATCTTGAGACTGATTCTCTGGTCTTCAATCTAGTTTTAGACCCAAACTTCTGCTTTGGTTTATGTCGTAACGACAAAGGCTGGTGAGTGTCTGTCTCTGTGGCGCAATCGGTTAGCGCGTTCGGCTGTTAACCGAAAGGTTGGTGGTTCAAGCCCACCCAGGGACGATTTATTTCTTTTTTTTTAAAGATATTTTGATATTTGAAAAGATCTTGAGACTGATTCTCTGTTCTTCAATCTAGTTTTAGACCCAAACTTCTACTTTGGTTTAAGTCGTAACGACAAAGGCTGGTGAGTGTCTGTCTCTGTGGCGCAATCGGTTAGCGCGTTCGGCTGTTAACCGAAAGGTTGGTGGTTCAAGCCCACCCAGGGACGATTTATTTCTTTTTTTTTAAAGATATTTTGATATTTGAAAAGATCTTGAGACTGATTATCTGTTCTTCAATCTAGTTTTAGACCCAAACTTCTGCTTTGGTTTAAGTCGTAACGCCAAAGGCTGGTGAGTGTCTATCTCTGTGGCGCAATCGGTTAGCGCGTTCGGCTGTTAACCGAAAGGTTGGTGGTTCAAGCCCACTCATGGACGAATTAGTTTTTTTTTTTAAAGATATTTTGATATTTGAAAAGATCTTGAGACTGATTCTCTGTTCTTCAATCTAGTTTTAGACCCAAACTTCTGCTTTGGTTTAAGTCGTAACGCCAAAGGCTGGTGAGTGTCTATCTCTGTGGCGCAATCGGTTAGCGCGTTCGGCTGTTAACCGAAAGGTTGGTGGTTCAAGCCCACCCAGGGACGATTTATTTCTTTTTTTTTAAAGATATTTTGATATTTGAAAAGATCTTGAGACTGATTCTCTGTTCTTCAATCTAGTTTTAGACCCAAACTTCTGCTTTGGTTTAAGTCGTAACGCCAAAGGCTGTTGAGTGTCTGTCTCTGTGGCGCAATCGGTTAGCGCGTTCGGCTGTTAACCGAAAGGTTGGTGGTTCAAGCCAACCCAGGGACGATTTAGTTTTTTCTTTTAAAGATATTTTGATATTTGAAAAGATCTTGAGACTGATTCTCTGTTCTTCAATCTAGTTTTAGACCCAAACTTCTGCTTTGGTTTAAGTCGTAACGACAAAGGCTGGCGAGTGTCTGTCTCTGTGGCGCAATCGGTTAGCGCGTTCGGCTGTTAACGAAAAGGTTGGAGGTTCAAGCCCACTCAGGGACGATTTAGTTTCTTTTTTTAAAGATATTTTGATATTTGAAAAGATCTTGAGACTGATCCTCTGTTCTTCAATCTAGTTTTAGACCCAAACTTCTGCTTTGGTTTAAGTCGTAATGACAAAGGCTAGTGAGTGTCTGTCTTTGTGGCGCAATCGGTTAGCGCGTTCGGCTGTTAACCGAAAGGTTGGTGGTTCAAGCCCACCCAGGGACGATTTATTTCTTTTTTTTTAAAGATATTTTGATATTTGAAAAGATCTTGAGACTGATTCTCTGTTCTTCAATCTAGTTTTAGACCCAAACTTCTGCTTTGGTTTAAGTCGTAATGACAAAGGCTGGCGAGTGTCTGTCACTGTGGCGCAATCGGTTAGCGCGTTCGGCTGTTAACCGAAAGGTTGGTGGTTCAAGCCCACTCAGGGACGAATTAGTTTTTTTTTTTAAAGATATTTTGATATTTGAAAAGATCTTGAGACTGATTCTCTGGTCTTCAATCTAGTTTTAGACCCAAACTTCTGCTTTGGTTTATGTCGTAACGACAAAGGCTGGTGAGTGTCTGTCTCTGTGGCGCAATCGGTTAGCGCGTTCGGCTGTTAACCGAAAGGTTGGTGGTTCAAGCCCACCCAGGGACGATTTATTTCTTTTTTTTTAAAGATATTTTGATATTTGAAAAGATCTTGAGACTGATTCTCTGTTCTTCAATCTAGTTTTAGACCCAAACTTCTACTTTGGTTTAAGTCGTAACGACAAAGGCTGGTGAGTGTCTGTCTCTGTGGCGCAATCGGTTAGCGCGTTCGGCTGTTAACCGAAAGGTTGGTGGTTCAAGCCCACCCAGGGACGATTTATTTCTTTTTTTTTAAAGATATTTTGATATTTGAAAAGATCTTGAGACTGATTCTCTGTTCTTCAATCTAGTTTTAGACCCAAACTTCTGCTTTGGTTTAAGTCGTAACGCCAAAGGCTGGTGAGTGTCTATCTCTGTGGCGCAATCGGTTAGCGCGTTCGGCTGTTAACCGAAAGGTTGGTGGTTCAAGCCCACTCAGGGACGAATTAGTTTTTTTTTTTAAAGATATTTTGATATTTGAAAAGATCTTGAGACTGATTCTCTGTTCTTCAATCTAGTTTTAGACCCAAACTTCTGCTTTGGTTTAAGTCGTAACGCCAAAGGCTGGTGAGTGTCTATCTCTGTGGCGCAATCGGTTAGCGCGTTCGGCTGTTAACCGAAAGGTTGGTGGTTCAAGCCCACCCAGGGACGATTTATTTCTTTTTTTTTAAAGATATTTTGATATTTGAAAAGATCTTGAGACTGATTCTCTGTTTTTCAATCTAGTTTTAGACCCAAACTTCTGCTTTGGTTTAAGTCGTAATAACAATGGCTGGTGCGTGTCTGTCTCTGTGGCGCAATCGGTTAGCGCGTTCGGCTGTTAATCGATAGGTTGTTGGTTCAAGCCCACGCAATGACGATGTATTTCTTTTTTTTTAAAGATATTTTGATATTTGAAAAGATCTTGAGACTGATTCTCTGTTCTTCAATCTAGTTTTAGACCCAAACTTCTGATCTGGTTTAAGTCGTAACGCCAAAGGCTGGTGAGTGTCTGTCTTTGTGGCGCAATCGGTTAGCGCGTTCGGCTGTTAACTGAAAGGTTGGTGGTTCAAGCCCACCCAGGGACGATCTATTTCTTTTTTTTTAAAGATATTTTGATATTTGAAAAGATCTTGAGACTGATTCTCTGTTTTTCAATCTAGTTTTAGACCCAAACTTCTGCTTTGGTTTAAGTCGTAATAACAATGGCTGGTGCGTGTCTGTCTCTGTGGCGCAATCGGTTAGCGCGTTCGGCTGTTAATCGATAGGTTGGTGGTTCAAGCCCACGCAATGACGATTTATTTCTTTTTTTTTAAAGATATTTTGATATTTGAAAAGATCTTGAGACTGATTCTCTGTTCTTCAATCTAGTTTTAGACCCAAACTTCTACTTTGGTTTAAGTCGTAACGCCAAATGCTGGTGAGTGTCTGTCTCTGTGGCGCGATCGGTTAGCGCGTTCGGTTGTTAACCGAAAGGTTGGTGGTTCAAGCCAACCCAGGGACGATTTAATTTTTTCTTTTAAAGATATTTTGATATTTGAAAAGATCTTGAGACTGATTCTCTGTTCTTCAATCTAGTTTTAGACCCAAACTTCTGCTTTGGTTTAAGTCGTAATGACAAAGGCTGGTGAGTGTCTGTCTCTGTGCTGCAATCGGTTAGCGCGTTCGGCTGTTAAACGAAAGGTTGGTGGTTCAAGCCCACCCAGGGACGATTTATTTCTTTTTTTTTTAAAGATATTTTGATATTTGAAAAGATCTTGAGACTGATTCTCTGTTCTTCAATCTAGTTTTAGACCCAAACTTCTGCTTTGGTTTAAGTCGTAATAACAATGACTGCTGAGTGTCTGTCTCTGTGACGCAATCGGTTAGCGCGTTCGGCTGTTTACCGAAAGGTTGGTGGTTCAAGCCCACCCAGGGACGATTTATTTCTTTTTTTTTCAAGATATTTTGATATTTGAAAAGATCTTGAGACTGATTCTCTGTTCTTCAATCTAGTTTTAGACCCAAACTTCTGATCTGGTTTAAGTCGTAACGACAAAGGCTGCTGATGTCTGTCTCTGTGGCGCAATCGGTTAGCGCGTTTGGCTGTTAACCGTAAGGTTGGTGGTTCAAGCACACCCAGGGACGATTTAGTTTTTTTTTTAAAGATATTTTGATATTTGAAAAGATCTTGAGACTGATTCTCTGTTCTTCAATCTAGTTTTAGACCCAAACTTCTGCTTTGGTTTAAGTCGTAATGACAAAGGCTGGCGAGTGTCTGTCACTGTGGCGCAATCGGTTAGCGCGTTCGGCTGTTAACCGAAAGGTTGGTGGTTCAAGCCCACTCAGGGACGAATTAGTTTTTTTTTTTAAAGATATTTTGATATTTGAAAAGATCTTGAGACTGATTCTCTGGTCTTCAATCTAGTTTTAGACCCAAACTTCTGCTTTGGTTTATGTCGTAACGACAAAGGCTGGTGAGTGTCTGTCTCTGTGGCGCAATCGGTTAGCGCGTTCGGCTGTTAACCGAAAGGTTGGTGGTTCAAGCCCACCCAGGGACGATTTATTTCTTTTTTTTTAAAGATATTTTGATATTTGAAAAGATCTTGAGACTGATTCTCTGTTCTTCAATCTAGTTTTAGACCCAAACTTCTACTTTGGTTTAAGTCGTAACGACAAAGGCTGGTGAGTGTCTGTCTCTGTGGCGCAATCGGTTAGCGCGTTCGGCTGTTAACCGAAAGGTTGGTGGTTCAAGCCCACCCAGGGACGATTTATTTCTTTTTTTTTAAAGATATTTTGATATTTGAAAAGATCTTGAGACTGATTATCTGTTCTTCAATCTAGTTTTAGACCCAAACTTCTGCTTTGGTTTAAGTCGTAACGCCAAAGGCTGGTGAGTGTCTATCTCTGTGGCGCAATCGGTTAGCGCGTTCGGCTGTTAACCGAAAGGTTGGTGGTTCAAGCCCACTCAGGGACGAATTAGTTTTTTTTTTTAAAGATATTTTGATATTTGAAAAGATCTTGAGACTGATTCTCTGTTCTTCAATCTAGTTTTAGACCCAAACTTCTGCTTTGGTTTAAGTCGTAACGCCAAAGGCTGGTGAGTGTCTATCTCTGTGGCGCAATCGGTTAGCGCGTTCGGCTGTTAACCGAAAGGTTGGTGGTTCAAGCCCACCCAGGGACGATTTATTTCTTTTTTTTTAAAGATATTTTGATATTTGAAAAGATCTTGAGACTGATTCTCTGTTTTTCAATCTAGTTTTAGACCCAAACTTCTGCTTTGGTTTAAGTCGTAATAACAATGGCTGGTGCGTGTCTGTCTCTGTGGCGCAATCGGTTAGCGCGTTCGGCTGTTAATCGATAGGTTGTTGGTTCAAGCCCACGCAATGACGATGTATTTCTTTTTTTTTAAAGATATTTTGATATTTGAAAAGATCTTGAGACTGATTCTCTGTTCTTCAATCTAGTTTTAGACCCAAACTTCTGATCTGGTTTAAGTCGTAACGCCAAAGGCTGGTGAGTGTCTGTCTTTGTGGCGCAATCGGTTAGCGCGTTCGGCTGTTAACTGAAAGGTTGGTGGTTCAAGCCCACCCAGGGACGATCTATTTCTTTTTTTTTAAAGATATTTTGATATTTGAAAAGATCTTGAGACTGATTCTCTGTTTTTCAATCTAGTTTTAGACCCAAACTTCTGCTTTGGTTTAAGTCGTAATAACAATGGCTGGTGCGTGTCTGTCTCTGTGGCGCAATCGGTTAGCGCGTTCGGCTGTTAATCGATAGGTTGGTGGTTCAAGCCCACGCAATGACGATTTATTTCTTTTTTTTTAAAGATATTTTGATATTTGAAAAGATCTTGAGACTGATTCTCTGTTCTTCAATCTAGTTTTAGACCCAAACTTCTACTTTGGTTTAAGTCGTAACGCCAAATGCTGGTGAGTGTCTGTCTCTGTGGCGCGATCGGTTAGCGCGTTCGGTTGTTAACCGAAAGGTTGGTGGTTCAAGCCAACCCAGGGACGATTTAATTTTTTCTTTTAAAGATATTTTGATATTTGAAAAGATCTTGAGACTGATTCTCTGTTCTTCAATCTAGTTTTAGACCCAAACTTCTGCTTTGGTTTAAGTCGTAATGACAAAGGCTGGTGAGTGTCTGTCTCTGTGCTGCAATCGGTTAGCGCGTTCGGCTGTTAAACGAAAGGTTGGTGGTTCAAGCCCACCCAGGGACGATTTATTTCTTTTTTTTTTAAAGATATTTTGATATTTGAAAAGATCTTGAGACTGATTCTCTGTTCTTCAATCTAGTTTTAGACCCAAACTTCTGCTTTGGTTTAAGTCGTAATAACAATGACTGCTGAGTGTCTGTCTCTGTGACGCAATCGGTTAGCGCGTTCGGCTGTTTACCGAAAGGTTGGTGGTTCAAGCCCACCCAGGGACGATTTATTTCTTTTTTTTTCAAGATATTTTGATATTTGAAAAGATCTTGAGACTGATTCTCTGTTCTTCAATCTAGTTTTAGACCCAAACTTCTGATCTGGTTTAAGTCGTAACGACAAAGGCTGCTGATGTCTGTCTCTGTGGCGCAATCGGTTAGCGCGTTTGGCTGTTAACCGTAAGGTTGGTGGTTCAAGCACACCCAGGGACGATTTAGTTTTTTTTTTAAAGATATTTTGATATTTGAAAAGATCTTGAGACTGATTCTCTGTTCTTCAATCTAGTTTTAGACCCAAACTTCTGCTTTGGTTTAAGTCATAACCACAAAGGCTGTTGAGTGTCTGTCTCTGTGGCGCAATCGGTTAGCGCGTTCGGCTGTTAACCGAAAGGTTGGTGGTTCAAGCCAACCCAGGGACTATTTATTTCTTTTTTTTAAAAGATATTTTGATATTTGAAAAGATCTTGAGACTGATTCTCTGTTCTTCAATCTAGTTTTAGACCCAAACTTCTGCTTTGGTTTAAGTCGCAATGACAAAGGCTGGTGAGTGTCTGTCGCTGTGCCGCAATCGGTTAGCGCGATCGGCTGTTAAACGAAAGGTTGGTGGTTCAAGCCCACCAAGGGACGATTTATTTCTTTTTTTTTAAAGATATTTTGATATTTGAAAAGATCTTGAGACTGATTCTCTGTTCTTCAATCTAGTTTTAGACCCAAACTTCTGATCTGGTTTAAGTCGTAACGACAAAGGCTGGTGAGTGTCTGTCTCTGTGGCGCAATCGGTTAGCGCGTTCGGCTGTTAACCGAAAGGTTGGTGGTTCAAGCCCACCCAGGGACGATTAATTTCTTTTTTTTTAAATATATTTTGATATTTGAAAAGATCTTGAGACTGATTCTCTGTTCTTCAATCTAGTTTTAGACCCAAACTTCTGCTTTGGTTTCAGTCGTAATAACAATGGCTGGTGAGTGTCTCTCTCTGTGGCGCAATCGGTTAGCGCGTTCGGCTGTTAACCGAAAGGTTGGTGGCTCAAGCCCACCCAGGGACGATTTATTTCTTTTTTTTAAAAGATATTTTGATATTTGAAAAGATCTTGAGACTGATTCTCTGTTCTTCAATCTAGTTTTAGACCCAAACTTCTGCTTTGGTTTCAGTCGTAATAACAATGGCTGGTGAGTGTCTGTCTCTGTGGCGCAATCGGTTAGCGCGTTCGGCTGTTAACCGAAAGGTTGGTGGTTCAAGCCCACCCAGGGACGATTAATTTCTTTTTTTTTAAAGATATTTTGATATTTGAAAAGATCTTGAGACTGATTCTCTGTTCTTCAATCTAGTTTTAGACCCAAACTTCTGCTTTGGTTTCAGTCGTAATAACAATGGCTGGTGAGTGTCTCTCTCTGTGGCGCAATCGGTTAGCGCGTTCGGCTGTTAACCGAAAGGTTGGTGGCTCAAGCCCACCCAGGGACGATTTATTTCTATTTTTTAAAAGATATTTTGATATTTGAAAAGATCCTGAGACTGATTCTCTGTTCTTCAATCTAGATTTAGACCCAAACTTCTGCTTTGGTTTAAGTCGTAATGACAAAGGCTGGCGGGTGTCTGTCTCTGTGGCGCAATCGGTTAGAGCGGTCGGCTGTTAACCGAAAGGTTGGTGGTTCAAGCCCACCCAGGGACGATTTAGTTTCTTTTTTTAAAGATATTTTGATATTTGAAAAGATCTTGAGACTGATCCTCTGTTCTTCAATCTAGTTTTAGACCCAAACTTCTGCTTTGGTTTAAGTCGTAACGACAAAGGCTGGTGAGTGTCTGTCACTGTGGCGCAATCGGTTAGCGCTTTCTGCTGTTAACCGAAAGGTTGGAGGTTCAAGCCCACCCAGGGACGATTTAGTTGTTTTTTTTAAAGATATTTTGATATTTGAAAAGATCTTGAGACTGATTCTCTGTTCTTCAATCTAGTTTTAGACCCAAACTTCTGCTTTGGTTTAAGTCGTAATGACAAAGGCTGGTGAGTGTCTGTCTCTGTGCCGCAATCGGTTAGCGCGTTCGGCTGTTAACCGAAAGGTTGGTGGTTCAAGCCCACCCAGGGACGATTTATTTCTTTTTTTTTTAAAGATATTTTGATATTTGAAAAGATCTTGAGACTGATTCTCTGTTCTTCAATCTAGTTTTAGACCCAAACTTCTGCTTTGGTTTAAGTCGTAATGACAAAGGCTGGTGAGTGTCTGTCTCTGTGGCGCAATCGGTTAGCGCGTTCGGCTGTTAATCGAAAAGTTGGTGGCTCAAGCCCACCCAGGGACGAATTAGTTTTTTTTTTTTAAGATATTTTGATATTTGAAAAGATCTTGAGACTGATTCTCTGTTCTTCAATCTAGTTTTAGACCCAAACTTCTGCTTTGGTTTAAGTCGTAACGACAAAGGCTGGTGAGTGTCTGTCTCTGTGGCGCAATCGGTTAGCGCGTTCGGCTGTTAACCGAAAGGTTGGTGGTTCAAGCCCACCCAGGGACGATTTATTTCTTTTTTTTTAAAGATATTTTGATATTTGAAAAGATCTTGAGACTGATTCTCTGTTCTTCAATCTAGTTTTAGACCCAAACTTCTGCTTTGGTTTAAGTCGTAATAACAATGGCTGGTGCGTGTCTGTCTCTGCGGCGCAATCGGTTAGCGCGTTCGGCTGTTAACCGATAGGTTGGTGGTTCAAGCCCACCCAGGGACGATTTATTTCTTTTTTTTTAAAGATATTTTGATATTTGAAAAGATCTTGAGACTGATTCTCTGTTCTTCAATCTAGTTTTAGACCCAAACTTCTGCTTTGGTTTAAGTCGTAACGCCAAAGGCTGTTGAGTGTCTGTCTCTGTGGCGCAATCGGTTAGCGCGTTCGGCTGTTAACCGAAAGGTTGGTGGTTCAAGCCAACCCAGGGACGTTTTAGTTTTTTCTTTTAAAGATATTTTGATATTTGAAAAGATCTTGAGACTGATTCTCTGTTCTTCAATCTAGTTTTAGACCCAAACTTCTGCTTTGGTTTAAGTCGTAATGACAAAGGCTGGCGAGTGTCTGTCTCTGTCGCGCAATCGGTTAGCGCGTTCGGCTGTTAACCGAAAGGTTCGTGGTTCAAGCCCACCCAGGGACGATTTAGTTTTTTCTTTTAAAGATATTTTGATATTTGAAAAGATCTTGAGACTGATTCTCTGTTCTTCAATCTAGTTTTAGACCCAAACTTCTGCTTTGGTTTAAGTCGTAATGACAAAGGCTGGTGAGTGTCTGTCTCTGTGGCGCAATCGGTTAGCGCGTTCGGCTGTTAACCGAAAGGTTGGTGGTTCAAGCCAACCCAGGGACGATTTAGTTTTTTCTTTTAAAGATATTTTGATATTTGAAAAGATCTTGAGACTGATTCTCTGTTCTTCAATCTAGTTTTAGACCCAAACTTCTGCTTTGGTTTAAGTCGTAATGACAAAGGCTGGCGAGTGTCTGTCTCTGTCGCGCAATCGGTTAGCGCGTTCGGCTGTTAACCGAAAGGTTCGTGGTTCAAGCCCACCCAGGGACGATTTAGTTTTTTCTTTTAAAGATATTTTGATATTTGAAAAGATCTTGAGACTGATTCTCTGTTCTTCAATCTAGTTTTAGACCCAAACTTCTGCTTTGGTTTAAGTCGTAATGACAAAGGCTGGTGAGTGTCTGTCTCTGTGCCGCAATCGGTTAGCGCGTTCGGCTGTTAACCGAAAGGTTCGTGGTTCAAGCCCACCCAGGGACGATTTATTTCTTTTTTTTTAAAGATATTTTGATATTTGAAAAGATCTTGAGACTGATTCTCTGTTCTTCAATCTAGTTTTAGACCCAAACTTCTGCTTTGGTTTAAGTCGTAACGACAAAGGCTGGTGAGTGTCTGTCTCTGTGGCGCAATCGGTTAGCGCGTTCGGCTGTTAACCGAAAGGTTGGTGGTTCAAGGCCACCCAGGGACGAATTAGTTTTTTTTTTTAAAGATATTTTGATATTTGAAAAGATCTTGAGACTGATCCTCTGTTCTTCAATCTAGTTTTAGACCCAAACTTCTGCTTTGGTTTAAGTCGTAACGACAAAGGCTGGTGACTGTCTGTCTCTGTGGCGCAATCGGTTAGCGCGTTCGGCTGTTAACGAAAAGGTTGGAGGTTCAAGCCCACTCAGGGACGATTTAGTTTCTTTTTTTAAAGATATTTTGATATTTGAAAAGATCTTGAGACTGATCCTCTGTTCTTCAATCTAGTTTTAGACCCAAACTTCTGCTTTGGTTTAAGTCGTAATGACAAAGGCTAGTGAGTGTCTGTCTCTGTGACGCAATCGGTTAGCGCGTTCGGCTGTTAACCGAAAGGTTGGTGGTTCAAGCCCACCCAGGGACGATTTATTTCATTTTTTTTAAAGATATTTTGATATTTGAAAAGATCTTGAGACTGATTCTCTGTTCTTCAATCTAGTTTTAGACCCAAACTTCTGCTTTGGTTTAAGTCGTAACGACAAAGGCTGGCGAGTGTCTGTCTCTGTGGCGCAATCGGTTAGCGCGTTCGGCTGTTAACGAAAAGGTTGGAGGTTCAAGCCCACTCAGGGACGATTTAGTTTCTTTTTTTAAAGATATTTTGATATTTGAAAAGATCTTGAGACTGATCCTCTGTTCTTCAATCTAGTTTTAGACCCAAACTTCTGCTTTGGTTTAAGTCGTAATGACAAAGGCTAGTGAGTGTCTGTCTTTGTGGCGCAATCGGTTAGCGCGTTCGGCTGTTAACCGAAAGGTTGGTGGTTCAAGCCCACCCAGGGACGATTTATTTCTTTTTTTTTAAAGATATTTTGATATTTGAAAAGATCTTGAGACTGATTCTCTGTTCTTCAATCTAGTTTTAGACCCAAACTTCTGCTTTGGTTTAAGTCGTAATGACAAAGGCTGGCGAGTGTCTGTCTCTGTGGCGCAATCGGTTAGCGCGTTCGGCTGTTAACCGAAAGGTTGGTGGTTCAAGCCCACTCAGGGACGAATTAGTTTTTTTTTTTAAAGATATTTTGATATTTGAAAAGATCTTGAGACTGATTCTCTGGTCTTCAATCTAGTTTTAGACCCAAACTTCTGCTTTGGTTTATGTCGTAACGACAAAGGCTGGTGAGTGTCTGTCTCTGTGGCGCAATCGGTTAGCGCGTTCGGCTGTTAACCGAAAGGTTGGTGGTTCAAGCCCACCCAGGGACGATTTATTTCTTTTTTTTTAAAGATATTTTGATATTTGAAAAGATCTTGAGACTGATTCTCTGTTCTTCAATCTAGTTTTAGACCCAAACTTCTACTTTGGTTTAAGTCGTAACGACAAAGGCTGGTGAGTGTCTGTCTCTGTGGCGCAATCGGTTAGCGCGTTCGGCTGTTAACCGAAAGGTTGGTGGTTCAAGCCCACCCAGGGACGATTTATTTCTTTTTTTTTAAAGATATTTTGATATTTGAAAAGATCTTGAGACTGATTATCTGTTCTTCAATCTAGTTTTAGACCCAAACTTCTGCTTTGGTTTAAGTCGTAACGCCAAAGGCTGGTGAGTGTCTATCTCTGTGGCGCAATCGGTTAGCGCGTTCGGCTGTTAACCGAAAGGTTGGTGGTTCAAGCCCACTCAGGGACGAATTAGTTTTTTTTTTTAAAGATATTTTGATATTTGAAAAGATCTTGAGACTGATTCTCTGTTCTTCAATCTAGTTTTAGACCCAAACTTCTGCTTTGGTTTAAGTCGTAACGCCAAGGGCTGGTGAGTGTCTATCTCTGTGGCGCAATCGGTTAGCGCGTTCGGCTGTTAACCGAAAGGTTGGTGGTTCAAGCCCACCCAGGGACGATTTATTTCTTTTTTTTTAAAGATATTTTGATATTTGAAAAGATCTTGAGACTGATTCTCTGTTTTTCAATCTAGTTTTAGACCCAAACTTCTGCTTTGGTTTAAGTCGTAATAACAATGGCTGGTGCGTGTCTGTCTCTGTGGCGCAATCGGTTAGCGCGTTCGGCTGTTAATCGATAGGTTGGTGGTTCAAGCCCACGCAATGACGATTTATTTCTTTTTTTTTAAAGATATTTTGATATTTGAAAAGATCTTGAGACTGATTCTCTGTTCTTCAATCTAGTTTTAGACCCAAACTTCTGATCTGGTTTAAGTCGTAACGACAAAGGCTGGTGAGTGTCTGTCTTTGTGGCGCAATCGGTTAGCGCGTTCGGCTGTTAACCGAAAGGTTGGTGGTTCAAGCCCACCCAGGGACGATTTATTTCTATTTTTTTAAAGATATTTTGATATTTGAAAAGATCTTGAGACTGATTCTCTGTTCTTCAATCTAGTTTTAGACCCAAACTTCTGCTTTGGTTTAAGTCGTAACGCCAAAGGCTGGTGAGTGTCTATCTCTGTGGCGCAATCGGTTAGCGCGTTCGGCTGTTAACCGAAAGGTTGGTGGTTCAAGCCCACCCAGGGACGATTTATTTCTTTTTTTTTAAAGATATTTTGATATTTGAAAAGATCTTGAGACTGATTCTCTGTTTTTCAATCTAGTTTTAGACCCAAACTTCTGCTTTGGTTTAAGTCGTAATAACAATGGCTGGTGCGTGTCTGTCTCTGTGGCGCAATCGGTTAGCGCGTTCGGCTGTTAATCGATAGGTTGGTGGTTCAAGCCCACGCAATGACGATTTATTTCTTTTTTTTTAAAGATATTTTGATATTTGAAAAGATCTTGAGACTGATTCTCTGTTCTTCAATCTAGTTTTAGACCCAAACTTCTGCTTTGGTTTAAGTCGTAACGCCAAATGCTGGTGAGTGTCTGTCTCTGTGGCGCGATCGGTTAGCGCGTTCGGTTGTTAACCGAAAGGTTGGTGGTTCAAGCCAACCCAGGGACGATTTAATTTTTTCTTTTAAAGATATTTTGATATTTGAAAAGATCTTGAGACTGATTCTCTGTTCTTCAATCTAGTTTTAGACCCAAACTTCTGCTTTGGTTTAAGTCGTAATGACAAAGGCTGGTGAGTGTCTGTCTCTGTGCTGCAATCGGTTAGCGCGTTCGGCTGTTAAACGAAAGGTTGGTGGTTCAAGCCCACCCAGGGACGATTTATTTCCTTTTTTTTTAAAGATATTTTGATATTTGAAAAGATCTTGAGACTGATTCTCTGTTCTTCAATCTAGTTTTAGACCCAAACTTCTGCTTTGGTTTAAGTCGTAATAACAATGACTGCTGAGTGTCTGTCTCTGTGACGCAATCGGTTAGCGCGTTCGGCTGTTTACCGAAAGGTTGGTGGTTCAAGCCCACCCAGGGACGATTTATTTCTTTTTTTTTCAAGATATTTTGATATTTGAAAAGATCTTGAGACTGATTCTCTGTTCTTCAATCTAGTTTTAGACCCAAACTTCTGATCTGGTTTAAGTCGTACCGACAAAGGCTGCTGATGTCTGTCTCTGTGGCGCAATCGGTTAGCGCGTTTGGCTGTTAACCGTAAGGTTGGTGGTTCAAGCACACCCAGGGACGATTTAGTTTTTTTTTTAAAGATATTTTGATATTTGAAAAGATCTTGAGACTGATTCTCTGTTCTTCAATCTAGTTTTAGACCCAAACTTCTGCTTTGGTTTAAGTCATAACGACAAAGGCTGTTGAGTGTCTGTCTCTGTGGCGCAATCGGTTAGCGCGTTCGGCTGTTAACCGAAAGGTTGGTGGTTCAAGCCAACCCAGGGACTATTTATTTCTTTTTTTTAAAAGATATTTTGATATTTGAAAAGATCTTGAGACTGATTCTCTGTTCTTCAATCTAGTTTTAGACCCAAACTTCTGCTTTGGTTTAAGTCGCAATGACAAAGGCTGGTGAGTGTCTGTCGCTGTGCCGCAATCGGTTAGCGCGATCGGCTGTTAAACGAAAGGTTGGTGGTTCAAGCCCACCAAGGGACGATTTATTTCTTTTTTTTTAAAGATATTTTGATATTTGAAAAGATCTTGAGACTGATTCTCTGTTCTTCAATCTAGTTTTAGACCCAAACTTCTGATCTGGTTTAAGTCGTAACGACAAAGGCTGGTGAGTGTCTGTCTCTGTGGCGCAATCGGTTAGCGCGTTCGGCTGTTAACCGAAAGGTTGGTGGTTCAAGCCCACCCAGGGACGATTAATTTCTTTTTTTTTAAATATATTTTGATATTTGAAAAGATCTTGAGACTGATTCTCTGTTCTTCAATCTAGTTTTAGACCCAAACTTCTGATCTGGTTTAAGTCGTAATGACAAAGGCTGGTGAGTGTCTGTCTCTGTGCCGCAATCGGTTAGCGCGTTCGGCTGTTAACCGAAAGGTTGGTGGTTCAAGCCCACCCAGGGACGATTTATTTCTTTTTTTTTTAAAGATATTTTGATATTTGAAAAGATCTTGAGACTGATTCTCTGTTCTTCAATCTAGTTTTAGACCCAAACTTCTGCTTTGGTTTAAGTCGTAATGACAAAGGCTGGTGAGTGTCTGTCTCTGTGGCGCAATCGGTTAGCGCGTTCGGCTGTTAATCGAAAAGTTGGTGGCTCAAGCCCACCCAGGGACGAATTAGTTTTTTTTTTTTAAGATATTTTGATATTTGAAAAGATCTTGAGACTGATTCTCTGTTCTTCAATCTAGTTTTAGACCCAAACTTCTGCTTTGGTTTAAGTCGTAACGACAAAGGCTGGTGAGTGTCTGTCTCTGTGGCGCAATCGGTTAGCGCGTTCGGCTGTTAACCGAAAGGTTGGTGGTTCAAGCCCACCCAGGGACGATTTATTTCTTTTTTTTTAAAGATATTTTGATATTTGAAAAGATCTTGAGACTGATTCTCTGTTCTTCAATCTAGTTTTAGACCCAAACTTCTGCTTTGGTTTAAGTCGTAATAACAATGGCTGGTGCGTGTCTGTCTCTGCGGCGCAATCGGTTAGCGCGTTCGGCTGTTAACCGATAGGTTGGTGGTTCAAGCCCACCCAGGGACGATTTATTTCTTTTTTTTTAAAGATATTTTGATATTTGAAAAGATCTTGAGACTGATTCTCTGTTCTTCAATCTAGTTTTAGACCCAAACTTCTGCTTTGGTTTAAGTCGTAACGCCAAAGGCTGTTGAGTGTCTGTCTCTGTGGCGCAATCGGTTAGCGCGTTCGGCTGTTAACCGAAAGGTTGGTGGTTCAAGCCAACCCAGGGACGTTTTAGTTTTTTCTTTTAAAGATATTTTGATATTTGAAAAGATCTTGAGACTGATTCTCTGTTCTTCAATCTAGTTTTAGACCCAAACTTCTGCTTTGGTTTAAGTCGTAATGACAAAGGCTGGCGAGTGTCTGTCTCTGTCGCGCAATCGGTTAGCGCGTTCGGCTGTTAACCGAAAGGTTCGTGGTTCAAGCCCACCCAGGGACGATTTAGTTTTTTCTTTTAAAGATATTTTGATATTTGAAAAGATCTTGAGACTGATTCTCTGTTCTTCAATCTAGTTTTAGACCCAAACTTCTGCTTTGGTTTAAGTCGTAATGACAAAGGCTGGTGAGTGTCTGTCTCTGTGGCGCAATCGGTTAGCGCGTTCGGCTGTTAACCGAAAGGTTGGTGGTTCAAGCCAACCCAGGGACGATTTAGTTTTTTCTTTTAAAGATATTTTGATATTTGAAAAGATCTTGAGACTGATTCTCTGTTCTTCAATCTAGTTTTAGACCCAAACTTCTGCTTTGGTTTAAGTCGTAATGACAAAGGCTGGCGAGTGTCTGTCTCTGTCGCGCAATCGGTTAGCGCGTTCGGCTGTTAACCGAAAGGTTCGTGGTTCAAGCCCACCCAGGGACGATTTAGTTTTTTCTTTTAAAGATATTTTGATATTTGAAAAGATCTTGAGACTGATTCTCTGTTCTTCAATCTAGTTTTAGACCCAAACTTCTGCTTTGGTTTAAGTCGTAATGACAAAGGCTGGTGAGTGTCTGTCTCTGTGCCGCAATCGGTTAGCGCGTTCGGCTGTTAACCGAAAGGTTCGTGGTTCAAGCCCACCCAGGGACGATTTATTTCTTTTTTTTTAAAGATATTTTGATATTTGAAAAGATCTTGAGACTGATTCTCTGTTCTTCAATCTAGTTTTAGACCCAAACTTCTGCTTTGGTTTAAGTCGTAACGACAAAGGCTGGTGAGTGTCTGTCTCTGTGGCGCAATCGGTTAGCGCGTTCGGCTGTTAACCGAAAGGTTGGTGGTTCAAGGCCACCCAGGGACGAATTAGTTTTTTTTTTTAAAGATATTTTGATATTTGAAAAGATCTTGAGACTGATCCTCTGTTCTTCAATCTAGTTTTAGACCCAAACTTCTGCTTTGGTTTAAGTCGTAACGACAAAGGCTGGTGACTGTCTGTCTCTGTGGCGCAATCGGTTAGCGCGTTCGGCTGTTAACGAAAAGGTTGGAGGTTCAAGCCCACTCAGGGACGATTTAGTTTCTTTTTTTAAAGATATTTTGATATTTGAAAAGATCTTGAGACTGATCCTCTGTTCTTCAATCTAGTTTTAGACCCAAACTTCTGCTTTGGTTTAAGTCGTAATGACAAAGGCTAGTGAGTGTCTGTCTCTGTGACGCAATCGGTTAGCGCGTTCGGCTGTTAACCGAAAGGTTGGTGGTTCAAGCCCACCCAGGGACGATTTATTTCATTTTTTTTAAAGATATTTTGATATTTGAAAAGATCTTGAGACTGATTCTCTGTTCTTCAATCTAGTTTTAGACCCAAACTTCTGCTTTGGTTTAAGTCGTAACGACAAAGGCTGGCGAGTGTCTGTCTCTGTGGCGCAATCGGTTAGCGCGTTCGGCTGTTAACGAAAAGGTTGGAGGTTCAAGCCCACTCAGGGACGATTTAGTTTCTTTTTTTAAAGATATTTTGATATTTGAAAAGATCTTGAGACTGATCCTCTGTTCTTCAATCTAGTTTTAGACCCAAACTTCTGCTTTGGTTTAAGTCGTAATGACAAAGGCTAGTGAGTGTCTGTCTTTGTGGCGCAATCGGTTAGCGCGTTCGGCTGTTAACCGAAAGGTTGGTGGTTCAAGCCCACCCAGGGACGATTTATTTCTTTTTTTTTAAAGATATTTTGATATTTGAAAAGATCTTGAGACTGATTCTCTGTTCTTCAATCTAGTTTTAGACCCAAACTTCTGCTTTGGTTTAAGTCGTAATGACAAAGGCTGGCGAGTGTCTGTCTCTGTGGCGCAATCGGTTAGCGCGTTCGGCTGTTAACCGAAAGGTTGGTGGTTCAAGCCCACTCAGGGACGAATTAGTTTTTTTTTTTAAAGATATTTTGATATTTGAAAAGATCTTGAGACTGATTCTCTGGTCTTCAATCTAGTTTTAGACCCAAACTTCTGCTTTGGTTTATGTCGTAACGACAAAGGCTGGTGAGTGTCTGTCTCTGTGGCGCAATCGGTTAGCGCGTTCGGCTGTTAACCGAAAGGTTGGTGGTTCAAGCCCACCCAGGGACGATTTATTTCTTTTTTTTTAAAGATATTTTGATATTTGAAAAGATCTTGAGACTGATTCTCTGTTCTTCAATCTAGTTTTAGACCCAAACTTCTACTTTGGTTTAAGTCGTAACGACAAAGGCTGGTGAGTGTCTGTCTCTGTGGCGCAATCGGTTAGCGCGTTCGGCTGTTAACCGAAAGGTTGGTGGTTCAAGCCCACCCAGGGACGATTTATTTCTTTTTTTTTAAAGATATTTTGATATTTGAAAAGATCTTGAGACTGATTATCTGTTCTTCAATCTAGTTTTAGACCCAAACTTCTGCTTTGGTTTAAGTCGTAACGCCAAAGGCTGGTGAGTGTCTATCTCTGTGGCGCAATCGGTTAGCGCGTTCGGCTGTTAACCGAAAGGTTGGTGGTTCAAGCCCACTCAGGGACGAATTAGTTTTTTTTTTTAAAGATATTTTGATATTTGAAAAGATCTTGAGACTGATTCTCTGTTCTTCAATCTAGTTTTAGACCCAAACTTCTGCTTTGGTTTAAGTCGTAACGCCAAGGGCTGGTGAGTGTCTATCTCTGTGGCGCAATCGGTTAGCGCGTTCGGCTGTTAACCGAAAGGTTGGTGGTTCAAGCCCACCCAGGGACGATTTATTTCTTTTTTTTTAAAGATATTTTGATATTTGAAAAGATCTTGAGACTGATTCTCTGTTTTTCAATCTAGTTTTAGACCCAAACTTCTGCTTTGGTTTAAGTCGTAATAACAATGGCTGGTGCGTGTCTGTCTCTGTGGCGCAATCGGTTAGCGCGTTCGGCTGTTAATCGATAGGTTGGTGGTTCAAGCCCACGCAATGACGATTTATTTCTTTTTTTTTAAAGATATTTTGATATTTGAAAAGATCTTGAGACTGATTCTCTGTTCTTCAATCTAGTTTTAGACCCAAACTTCTGATCTGGTTTAAGTCGTAACGACAAAGGCTGGTGAGTGTCTGTCTTTGTGGCGCAATCGGTTAGCGCGTTCGGCTGTTAACCGAAAGGTTGGTGGTTCAAGCCCACCCAGGGACGATTTATTTCTATTTTTTTAAAGATATTTTGATATTTGAAAAGATCTTGAGACTGATTCTCTGTTCTTCAATCTAGTTTTAGACCCAAACTTCTGCTTTGGTTTAAGTCGTAACGCCAAAGGCTGGTGAGTGTCTATCTCTGTGGCGCAATCGGTTAGCGCGTTCGGCTGTTAACCGAAAGGTTGGTGGTTCAAGCCCACCCAGGGACGATTTATTTCTTTTTTTTTAAAGATATTTTGATATTTGAAAAGATCTTGAGACTGATTCTCTGTTTTTCAATCTAGTTTTAGACCCAAACTTCTGCTTTGGTTTAAGTCGTAATAACAATGGCTGGTGCGTGTCTGTCTCTGTGGCGCAATCGGTTAGCGCGTTCGGCTGTTAATCGATAGGTTGGTGGTTCAAGCCCACGCAATGACGATTTATTTCTTTTTTTTTAAAGATATTTTGATATTTGAAAAGATCTTGAGACTGATTCTCTGTTCTTCAATCTAGTTTTAGACCCAAACTTCTGCTTTGGTTTAAGTCGTAACGCCAAATGCTGGTGAGTGTCTGTCTCTGTGGCGCGATCGGTTAGCGCGTTCGGTTGTTAACCGAAAGGTTGGTGGTTCAAGCCAACCCAGGGACGATTTAATTTTTTCTTTTAAAGATATTTTGATATTTGAAAAGATCTTGAGACTGATTCTCTGTTCTTCAATCTAGTTTTAGACCCAAACTTCTGCTTTGGTTTAAGTCGTAATGACAAAGGCTGGTGAGTGTCTGTCTCTGTGCTGCAATCGGTTAGCGCGTTCGGCTGTTAAACGAAAGGTTGGTGGTTCAAGCCCACCCAGGGACGATTTATTTCCTTTTTTTTTAAAGATATTTTGATATTTGAAAAGATCTTGAGACTGATTCTCTGTTCTTCAATCTAGTTTTAGACCCAAACTTCTGCTTTGGTTTAAGTCGTAATAACAATGACTGCTGAGTGTCTGTCTCTGTGACGCAATCGGTTAGCGCGTTCGGCTGTTTACCGAAAGGTTGGTGGTTCAAGCCCACCCAGGGACGATTTATTTCTTTTTTTTTCAAGATATTTTGATATTTGAAAAGATCTTGAGACTGATTCTCTGTTCTTCAATCTAGTTTTAGACCCAAACTTCTGATCTGGTTTAAGTCGTACCGACAAAGGCTGCTGATGTCTGTCTCTGTGGCGCAATCGGTTAGCGCGTTTGGCTGTTAACCGTAAGGTTGGTGGTTCAAGCACACCCAGGGACGATTTAGTTTTTTTTTTAAAGATATTTTGATATTTGAAAAGATCTTGAGACTGATTCTCTGTTCTTCAATCTAGTTTTAGACCCAAACTTCTGCTTTGGTTTAAGTCATAACGACAAAGGCTGTTGAGTGTCTGTCTCTGTGGCGCAATCGGTTAGCGCGTTCGGCTGTTAACCGAAAGGTTGGTGGTTCAAGCCAACCCAGGGACTATTTATTTCTTTTTTTTAAAAGATATTTTGATATTTGAAAAGATCTTGAGACTGATTCTCTGTTCTTCAATCTAGTTTTAGACCCAAACTTCTGCTTTGGTTTAAGTCGCAATGACAAAGGCTGGTGAGTGTCTGTCGCTGTGCCGCAATCGGTTAGCGCGATCGGCTGTTAAACGAAAGGTTGGTGGTTCAAGCCCACCAAGGGACGATTTATTTCTTTTTTTTTAAAGATATTTTGATATTTGAAAAGATCTTGAGACTGATTCTCTGTTCTTCAATCTAGTTTTAGACCCAAACTTCTGATCTGGTTTAAGTCGTAACGACAAAGGCTGGTGAGTGTCTGTCTCTGTGGCGCAATCGGTTAGCGCGTTCGGCTGTTAACCGAAAGGTTGGTGGTTCAAGCCCACCCAGGGACGATTAATTTCTTTTTTTTTAAATATATTTTGATATTTGAAAAGATCTTGAGACTGATTCTCTGTTCTTCAATCTAGTTTTAGACCCAAACTTCTGCTTTGGTTTCAGTCGTAATAACAATGGCTGGTGAGTGTCTCTCTCTGTGGCGCAATCGGTTAGCGCGTTCGGCTGTTAACCGAAAGGTTGGTGGCTCAAGCCCACCCAGGGACGATTTATTTCTTTTTTTTAAAAGATATTTTGATATTTGAAAAGATCTTGAGACTGATTCTCTGTTCTTCAATCTAGTTTTAGACCCAAACTTCTGCTTTGGTTTCAGTCGTAATAACAATGGCTGGTGAGTGTCTGTCTCTGTGGCGCAATCGGTTAGCGCGTTCGGCTGTTAACCGAAAGGTTGGTGGTTCAAGCCCACCCAGGGACGATTAATTTCTTTTTTTTTAAAGATATTTTGATATTTGAAAAGATCTTGAGACTGATTCTCTGTTCTTCAATCTAGTTTTAGACCCAAACTTCTGCTTTGGTTTCAGTCGTAATAACAATGGCTGGTGAGTGTCTCTCTCTGTGGCGCAATCGGTTAGCGCGTTCGGCTGTTAACCGAAAGGTTGGTGGCTCAAGCCCACCCAGGGACGATTTATTTCTATTTTTTAAAAGATATTTTGATATTTGAAAAGATCCTGAGACTGATTCTCTGTTCTTCAATCTAGATTTAGACCCAAACTTCTGCTTTGGTTTAAGTCGTAATGACAAAGGCTGGCGGGTGTCTGTCTCTGTGGCGCAATCGGTTAGCGCGGTCGGCTGTTAACCGAAAGGTTGGTGGTTCAAGCCCACCCAGGGACGATTTAGTTTTTTTTTTAAAGATATTTTGATATTTGAAAAGATCTTGAGACTGATCCTCTGTTCTTCAATCTAGTTTTAGACCCAAACTTCTGCTTTGGTTTAAGTCGTAACGACAATGGCTGGTGAGTGTCTGTCTCTGTGGCGCAATCGGTTAGCGCGTTCGGCTGTTAACCGAAAGGTTGGTTGTTCAAGCACACTCAGGGACGATTTAGTTCTTTTTTTAAAGATATTTTGATATTTGAAAAGATCTTGAGACTGATTCTCTGTTCTTCAATCTAGTTTTAGACCCAAACTTCTGCTTTGGTTTAAGTCGTAACGACAAAGGCTAGCGAGTGTCTGTCTCTGTGGCGCAATCGGCTAGCGCGTTCGGCTGTTAACCGAAAGGTTGGTGGTTCAAGCCCACCCAGGGACGAGTTAGTCCTTTTTTTTTAAAGATATTTTGATATTTGAAAAGATCTTGAGACTGATTCTCTGTTCTTCAATCTAGTTTTAGACCCAAACTTCTGCTTTGGTTTAAGTCGTAATAACAATGGCTGGTGAGTGTCTGTCTCTGTGGCGCAATCGGTTAGCGCGTTCGGCTGTTAATCGAAAGGTTGGTGGTTCAAGCCCACCCAGGGACGATTTATTTCTTTTTTTTTTAAAGATATTTTGATATTTTAAAAGATCTTGAGACTGATTCTCTGTTCTTCAATCTAGATTTAGACCCAAACTTCTGCTTTGGTTTAAGTCGTAACGACAAAGGCTGGTGAGTGTCTGTCTCTGTGGCGCAATCGGTTAGCGCGTTCGGCTGTTAACCGAAAGGTTGGTGGTTCAAGCCCACCCAGGGACGATTTAGTTCTTTTTTTAAAGATATTTTGATATTTGAAAAGATCTTGAGACTGATTCTCTGTTCTTCAATCTAGTTTTAGACCCAAACTTCTGATCTGGTTTAAGTCGTAACGACAAAGGCTGGTGAGTGTCTGTCTCTGTGGCGCAAACGGTTAGCGCGTTCGGTTGTTAATCGAAAGGTTGGTGGTTCAAGCCCACCCAGGGACGATTTAGTTTTTTTTTTTAAAGATATTTTGATATTTGAAAAGATCTTGAGACTGATTCTCTGTTCTTCAATCTAGTTTTAGACCCAAACTTCTGCTTTGGTTTAAGTCGTAACGACAAAGGCTAGCGAGTGTCTGTCTCTGTGGCGCAATCGGTTAGCGCGTTCGGCTGTTAACCGAAACATTGGTGGTTCAAGCCCACCCAGGGACGATTTATTTCTTTTTTTTTAAAGATATTTTGATATTTGAAAAGATCTTGAGACTGATTCTCTGTTCTTCAATCTAGTTTTAGACCCAAATTTCTGCTTTGGTTTAAGTCGTAACGACAAAGGCTGGTGAGTGTCTGTCTCTGTGGCGCAATCGGTTAGCGCGTTCGGCTGTTAACCGAAAGGTTGGTGGTTCAAGCCCACCCAGAGACGATTTAGTTGTTTTTTTTAAAGATATTTTGATATTTGAAAAGATCTTGAGACTGATTCTCTGTTCTTCAATCTAGTTTTAGACCCAAACTTCTGCTTTGGTTTAAGTCGTAACGACAAAGGCTGGTGAGTGTCTGTCTCTGTGGCGCAATCGGTTAGCGCGTTCGGCTGTTAACCGAAAGGTTGGTGGTTCAAGCCCACCCAGAGACGATTTAGTTTTTTTTTTTAAAGATATTTTGATATTTGAAAAGATCTTGAGACTGATTCTCTGTTCTTCAATCTAGTTTTAGACCCAAACTTCTGCTTTGGTTTAAGTCGTAACGACAAAGACTGGTGAGTGTCTGTCTCTGTGGCGCAATCGGTTAGCGCGTTCGGCTGTTAACCGAAAGGTTGGTGGTTCAAGCCCACCCAGGGACGATTTAGTTCTTTTTTTAAAGATATTTTGATATTTGAAAAGATCTTGAGACTGATTCTCTGTTCTTCAATCTAGTTTTAGACCCAAACTTCTGATCTGGTTTAAGTCGTAACGACAAAGGCTGGTGAGTGTCTGTCTCTGTGGCGCAATCGGTTAGCGCGTTCGGCTGTTAACCGAAAGGTTGGTGGTTCAAGCCCACCCAGGGACGATTAATTTCTTTTTTTTTAAAGATATTTTGATATTTGAAAAGATCTTGAGACTGATTCTCTGTTCTTCAATCTAGTTTTAGACCCAAACTTCTGCTTTGGTTTCAGTCGTAATAACAATGGCTGGTGAGTGTCTCTCTCTGTGGCGCAATCGGTTAGCGCGTTCGGCTGTTAACCGAAAGGTTGGTGGCTCAAGCCCACCCAGGGACGATTTATTTCTATTTTTTAAAAGATATTTTGATATTTGAAAAGATCCTGAGACTGATTCTCTGTTCTTCAATCTAGATTTAGACCCAAACTTCTGCTTTGGTTTAAGTCGTAATGACAAAGGCTGGCGGGTGTCTGTCTCTGTGGCGCAATCGGTTAGCGCGGTCGGCTGTTAACCGAAAGGTTGGTGGTTCAAGCCCACCCAGGGACGATTTAGTTTTTTTTTTAAAGATATTTTGATATTTGAAAAGATCTTGAGACTGATCCTCTGTTCTTCAATCTAGTTTTAGACCCAAACTTCTGCTTTGGTTTAAGTCGTAACGACAAAGGCTGGTGAGTGTCTGTCTCTGTGGCGCAATCGGTTAGCGCGTTCGGCTGTTAACCGAAAGGTTGGTTGTTCAAGCACACTCAGGGACGATTTAGTTCTTTTTTTAAAGATATTTTGATATTTGAAAAGATCTTGAGACTGATTCTCTGTTCTTCAATCTAGTTTTAGACCCAAACTTCTGCTTTGGTTTAAGTCGTAACGACAAAGGCTAGCGAGTGTCTGTCTCTGTGGCGCAATCGGCTAGCGCGTTCGGCTGTTAACCGAAAGGTTGGTGGTTCAAGCCCACCCAGGGACGAGTTAGTCCTTTTTTTTTAAAGATATTTTGATATTTGAAAAGATCTTGAGACTGATTCTCTGTTCTTCAATCTAGTTTTAGACCCAAACTTCTGCTTTGGTTTAAGTCGTAATAACAATGGCTGGTGAGTGTCTGTCTCTGTGGCGCAATCGGTTAGCGCGTTCGGCTGTTAATCGAAAGGTTGGTGGTTCAAGCCCACCCAGGGACGATTTATTTCTTTTTTTTTTAAAGATATTTTGATATTTTAAAAGATCTTGAGACTGATTCTCTGTTCTTCAATCTAGATTTAGACCCAAACTTCTGCTTTGGTTTAAGTCGTAACGACAAAGGCTGGTGAGTGTCTGTCTCTGTGGCGCAATCGGTTAGCGCGTTCGGCTGTTAACCGAAAGGTTGGTGGTTCAAGCCCACCCAGGGACGATTTAGTTCTTTTTTTAAAGATATTTTGATATTTGAAAAGATCTTGAGACTGATTCTCTGTTCTTCAATCTAGTTTTAGACCCAAACTTCTGATCTGGTTTAAGTCGTAACGACAAAGGCTGGTGAGTGTCTGTCTCTGTGGCGCAAACGGTTAGCGCGTTCGGTTGTTAATCGAAAGGTTGGTGGTTCAAGCCCACCCAGGGACGATTTAGTTTTTTTTTTTAAAGATATTTTGATATTTGAAAAGATCTTGAGACTGATTCTCTGTTCTTCAATCTAGTTTTAGACCCAAACTTCTGCTTTGGTTTAAGTCGTAACGACAAAGGCTAGCGAGTGTCTGTCTCTGTGGCGCAATCTGTTAGCGCGTTCGGCTGTTAACCGAAACATTGGTGGTTCAAGCCCACCCAGGGACGATTTATTTCTTTTTTTTTAAAGATATTTTGATATTTGAAAAGATCTTGAGACTGATTCTCTGTTCTTCAATCTAGTTTTAGACCCAAATTTCTGCTTTGGTTTAAGTCGTAACGACAAAGGCTGGTGAGTGTCTGTCTCTGTGGCGCAATCGGTTAGCGCGTTCGGCTGTTAACCGAAAGGTTGGTGGTTCAAGCCCACCCAGAGACGATTTAGTTGTTTTTTTTAAAGATATTTTGATATTTGAAAAGATCTTGAGACTGATTCTCTGTTCTTCAATCTAGTTTTAGACCCAAACTTCTGCTTTGGTTTAAGTCGTAACGACAAAGGCTGGTGAGTGTCTGTCTCTGTGGCGCAATCGGTTAGCGCGTTCGGCTGTTAACCGAAAGGTTGGTGGTTCAAGCCCACCCAGAGACGATTTAGTTTTTTTTTTTAAAGATATTTTGATATTTGAAAAGATCTTGAGACTGATTCTCTGTTCTTCAATCTAGTTTTAGACCCAAACTTCTGCTTTGGTTTAAGTCGTAACGACAAAGACTGGTGAGTGTCTGTCTCTATGGCGCAATCGGTTAGCGCGTTCGGCTGTTAACCGAAAGGTTGGTGGTTCAAGCCCACCCAGGGACGATTTAGTTCTTTTTTTAAAGATATTTTGATATTTGAAAAGATCTTGAGACTGATTCTCTGTTCTTCAATCTAGTTTTAGACCCAAACTTCTGATCTGGTTTAAGTCGTAACGACAAAGGCTGGTGAGTGTCTGTCTCTGTGGCGCAATCGGTTAGCGCGTTCGGCTGTTAACCGAAAGGTTGGTGGTTCAAGCCCACCCAGGGACGATTTATTTCTTTTTTTTTAAAGATATTTTGATATTTGAAAAGATCTTGAGACTGATTCTCTGTTTTTCAATCTAGTTTTAGACCCAAACTTCTGCTTTGGTTTAAGTCGTAATAACAATGGCTGGTGCGCGTCTGTCTCTGTGGCGCAATCGGTTAGCGCGTTCGGCTGTTAATCGATAGGTTGGTGGTTCAAGCCCACGCAATGACGATTTATTTCTTTTTTTTTAAAGATATTTTGATATTTGAAAAGATCTTGAGACTGATTCTCTGTTCTTCAATCTAGTTTTAGACCCAAACTTCTGCTTTGGTTTAAGTCGTAACGCCAAATGCTGGTGAGTGTCTGTCTCTGTGGCGCGATCGGTTAGTGCGTTCGGTTGTTAACCGAAAGGTTGGTGGTTCAAGCCAACCCAGGGACGATTTAATTTTTTCTTTTAAAGATATTTTGATATTTGAAAAGATCTTGAGACTGATTCTCTGTTCTTCAATCTAGTTTTAGACCCAAACTTCTGCTTTGGTTTAAGTCGTAATGACAAAGGCTGGTGAGTGTCTGTCTCTGTGCCGCAATCGGTTAGCGCGTTCGGCTGTTAAACGAAAGGTTGGTGGTTCAAGCCCACCCAGGGACGATTTATTTCTTTTTTTTTAAAGATATTTTGATATTTGAAAAGATCTTGAGACTGATTCTCTGTTCTTCAATCTAGTTTTAGACCCAAACTTCTGCTTTGGTTTAAGTCGTAATAACAATGACTGCTGAGTGTCTGTCTCTGTGACGCAATCGGTTAGCGCGTTCGGCTGTTTACCGAAAGGTTGGTGGTTCAAGCCCACCCAGGGACGATTTATTTCTTTTTTTTTCAAGATATTTTGATATTTGAAAAGATCTTGAGACTGATCCTCTGTTCTTCAATCTAGTTTTAGACCCAAACTTCTGCTTTGGTTTAAGTCGTAACGACAAAGGCTGGTGAGTGTCTGTCTCTGTGGCGCAATCGGTTAGCGCGTTCGGCTGTTAACCGAAAGGTTGGTTGTTCAAGCACACTCAGGGACGATTTAGTTCTTTTTTTAAAGATATTTTGATATTTGAAAAGATCTTGAGACTGATTCTCTGTTCTTCAATCTAGTTTTAGACCCAAACTTCTGCTTTGGTTTAAGTCGTAACGACAAAGGCTAGCGAGTGTCTGTCTCTGTGGCGCAATCGGCTAGCGCGTTCGGCTGTTAACCGAAAGGTTGGTGGTTCAAGCCCACCCAGGGACGATTTAGTCCTTTTTTTTTAAAGATATTTTGATATTTGAAAAGATCTTGAGACTGATTCTCTGTTCTTCAATCTAGTTTTAGACCCAAACTTCTGCTTTGGTTTAAGTCGTAATAACAATGGCTGGTGAGTGTCTGTCTCTGTGGCGCAATCGGTTAGCGCGTTCGGCTGTTAATCGAAAGGTTGGTGGTTCAAGCCCACCCAGGGACGATTTATTTCTTTTTTTTTTAAAGATATTTTGATATTTTAAAAGATCTTGAGACTGATTCTCTGTTCTTCAATCTAGATTTAGACCCAAACTTCTGCTTTGGTTTAAGTCGTAACGACAAAGGCTGGTGAGTGTCTGTCTCTGTGGCGCAATCGGTTAGCGCGTTCAGCTGTTAACCGAAAGGTTGGTGGTTCAAGCCCACCCAGGGACGATTTAGTTCTTTTTTTTAAGATATTTTGATATTTGAAAAGATCTTGAGACTGATTCTCTGTTCTTCAATCTAGTTTTAGACCCAAACTTCTGATCTGGTTTAAGTCGTAACGACAAAGGCTGGTGTGTGTCTGTCTCTGTGGCGCAAACGGTTAGCGCGTTCGGTTGTTAATCGAAAGGTTGGTGGTTCAAGCCCACCCAGGGACGATTTAGTTTTTTTTTTTAAAGATATTTTGATATTTGAAAAGATCTTGAGACTGATTCTCTGTTCTTCAATCTAGTTTTAGACCCAAACTTCTGCTTTGGTTTAAGTCGTAACGACAAAGACTGGTGAGTGTCTGTCTCTGTGGCGCAATCGGTTAGCGCGTTCGGCTGTTAACCGAAACATTGGTGGTTCAAGCCCACCCAGGGACGATTTATTTCTTTTTTTTTAAAGATATTTTGATATTTGAAAAGATCTTGAGACTGATTCTCTGTTCTTCAATCTAGTTTTAGACCCAAATTTCTGCTTTGGTTTAAGTCGTAACGACAAAGGCTGGTGAGTGTCTGTCTCTGTGGCGCAATCGGTTAGCGCGTTCGGCTGTTAACCGAAAGGTTGGTGGTTCAAGCCCACCCAGAGACGATTTAGTTGTTTTTTTTAAAGATATTTTGATATTTGAAAAGATCTTGAGACTGATTCTCTGTTCTTCAATCTAGTTTTAGACCCAAACTTCTGCTTTGGTTTAAGTCGTAACGACAAAGGCTGGTGAGTGTCTGTCTCTGTGGCGCAATCGGTTAGCGCGTTCGGCTGTTAACCGAAAGGTTGGTGGTTGAAGCCCACCCAGAGACGATTTAGTTTTTTTTTTTAAAGATATTTTGATATTTGAAAAGATCTTGAGACTGATTCTCTGTTCTTCAATCTAGGTTTAGACCCAAACTTCTGCTTTGGTTTAAGTCGTAACGACAAAGACTGGTGAGTGTCTGTCTCTGTGGCGCAATCGGTTAGCGCGTTCGGCTGTTAACCGAAAGGTTGGTGGTTCAAGCCCACCCAGGGACGATTTAGTTCTTTTTTTAAAGATATTTTGATATTTGAAAAGATCTTGAGACTGATTCTCTGTTCTTCAATCTAGTTTTAGACCCAAACTTCTGATCTGGTTTAAGTCGTAACGACAAAGGCTGGTGAGTGTCTGTCTCTGTGGCGCAAACGGTTAGCGCGTTCGGTTGTTAATCGAAAGGTTGGTGGTTCAAGCCCACCCAGGGACGATTTAGTTTTTTTTTTTAAAGATATTTTGATATTTGAAAAGATCTTGAGACTGATTCTCTGTTCTTCAATCTAGTTTTAGACCCAAACTTCTGCTTTGGTTTAAGTCGTAATAACAATGGCTGGTGAGTGTCTGTCTCTGTGGCGCAATCGGTTAGCGCGTTCGGCTGTTAATCGAAAGGTTGGTGGTTCAAGCCCACCCAGGGACGATTTATTTCTTTTTTTTTTAAAGATATTTTGATATTTGAAAAGATCTTGAGACTGATTCTCTGTTCTTCAATCTAGTTTTAGACCCAAACTTCTGCTTTGGTTTAAGTCGTAACGACAAAGGCTGGTGAGTGTCTGTCTCTGTGGCGCAATCGGTTAGCGCGTTCGGCTGTTAACCGAAAGGTTGGTGGTTCAAGCCCACCCAGGGACGATTTAGTTCTTTTTTTAAAGATATTTTGATATTTGAAAAGATCTTGAGACTGATTCTCTGTTCTTCAATCTAGTTTTAGACCCAAACTTCTGATCTGGTTTAAGTCGTAACGACAAAGGCTGGTGAGTGTCTGTCTCTGTGGCGCAAACGGTTAGCGCGTTCGGTTGTTAATCGAAAGGTAGGTGGTTCAAGCCCACCCAGGGACGATTTAGTTTTTTTTTTAAAGATATTTTGATATTTGAAAAGATCTTGAGACTGATTCTCTGTTCTTCAATCTAGTTTTAGACCCAAACTTCTGCTTTGGTTTAAGTCGTAACGACAAAGGCTAGCGAGTGTCTGTCTCTGTGGCGCAATCGGTTAGCCCGTTCGGCTGTTAACCGAAAGGTTGGTGGTTCAAGCCCACCGAGGGACGATTTATTTCTTTTTTTTTAAAGATATTTTGATATTTGAAAAGATCTTGAGACTGATTCTCTGTTCTTCAATCTAGTTTTAGACCCAAATTTCTGCTTTGGTTTAAGTCGTAACGACAAAGGCTGGTGAGTGTCTGTCTCTGTGGCGCAATCGGTTAGCGCGTTCGGCTGTTAACCGAAAGGTTGGTGGTTCAAGCCCACCCAGAGACGATTTAGTTTTTTTTTTAAAGATATTTTGATATTTGAAAAGATCTTGAGACTGATTCTCTGTTCTTCAATCTAGTTTTAGACCCAAACTTCTGCTTTGGTTTAAGTCGTAATAACAATGGGTGGTGAGTGTCTGTCTCTGTGGCGCAATCGGTTAGCGCGTTCGGCTGTTAATCGAAAGGTTGGTGGTTCAAGCCCACCCAGGGACGATTTATTTCTTTTTTTTTTAAAGATATTTTGATATTTTAAAAGATCTTGAGACTGATTCTCTGTTCTTCAATCTAGATTTAGACCCAAACTTCTGCTTTGGTTTAAGTCGTAACGACAAAGGCTGGTGAGTGTCTGTCTCTGTGGCGCAATCGGTTAGCGCGTTCGGCTGTTAACCGAAAGGTTGGTGGTTCAAGCCCACCCAGAGACGATTTAGTTTTTTTTTTTAAAGATATTTTGATATTTGAAAAGATCTTGAGACTGATTCTCTGTTCTTCAATCTAGTTTTAGACCCAAACTTCTGCTTTGGTTTAAGTCGTAACGACAAAGGCTGATGAGTGTCTGTCTCTGTGGCGCAATCGGTTAGCGCGTTCGACTGTTAACCGAAAGGTTGGTGGCTCAAGCCCACCCAGGGACGATTGATTTCATTTTTTTTAAAGATATTTTGATATTTGAAAAGATCTTGAGACTGATTATCTGTTCTTCAATCTAGTTTTAGACCCAAACTTCTGCTTTGGTTTAAGTCGTAACGACAAAGGCTGGTGAGTGTCTGTCTCTGTGGCGCAATCGGTTAGCGCGTTCGGCTGTTAACCGAAAGGTTGGTGGTTCAAGCCCACCCAGGGACGTCTTATTTCTTTTTTTTAAAAGATATTTTGATATTTGAAAAGATCTTGAGACTGATTCTCTGTTCTTCAATCTAGTTTTAGACCCAAACTTCTGCTTTGGTTTAAGTCGTAACGACATAGGCTGGTGAGTGTCTGTCTCTGTGGCGCAATCGGTTAGCGCGTTCGGCTGTTAACCGAAAGGTTGGTGGTTCAAGCCCACCCAGGGACGATTTAGTTTTTTTTTTTAAAGATATTTTGATATTTGAAAAGATCTTGAGACTGATTCTCTGTTCTTCAATCTAGTTTTAGACCCAAACTTCTGCTTTGGTTTAAGTCGTAACGACAAAGGCTGGTGAGTGCCTGTCTCTGTGGAGCAATCGGTTAGCACGTTCGGCTGCTAACCGAAAGGTTGGTGATTCAAGCCCACCCAGGGACGATTTAGTTTTTTTTTTAAAGATATTTTGATATTTGAAAAGATCTTGAGACTGATTCTCTGTTCTTCAATCTAGTTTTAGACCCAAACTTCTGCTTTGGTTTAAGTCGTAACGACAAAGGATGGTGAGTGTCTGTCTCTGTGGCGCAATCGGTTAGCGCGTCCGGCTGTTAACCGAAAGGTTGGTGGTTCAAGCCCACCCAGGGACGACTTATTTCTTTTTTTTTTAAAGATATTTTGATATTTGAAAAGATCTTGAGACTGATTCTCTGTTCTTCAATCTAGTTTTAGACCCAAACTTCTGCTTTGGTTTAAGTCGTAACGACAAAGGCTGGTGAATGTCTGTCTCTGTGGCGCAATCGGCTAGCGCGTTCGGCTGTTAACCGAAAGGTTGGTGGTTCAAGCCCACCCAGGGACGATTTATTTCTTTTTTTTTAAAGATATTTTGATATTTGAAAAGATCTTGAGACTGATTCTCTGTTCTTCAATCTAGTTTTAGACCCAAACTTCTGCTTTGGTTTAAGTCGTAACGACAAAGGTTGGTGAATGTCTGTCTCTGTGGCGCAATCGGTTAGCGCGTTCGGCTGTTAACCGAAAGGTTGGTGGTTCAAGCCCACCCAGGGACGACTTATTTCTTTTTTTTAAAAGATATTTTGATATTTGAAAAGATCTTGAGACTGATTCTCTGTTCTTCAATCTAGTTTTAGACCCAAACTTCTGCTTTCGTTTAAGTCGTAACGACAAAGGCTGGTGAGTGTCTGTCTCTGTGGCGCAATCGGTTAGCGCGTTCGGCTGTTAACCGAAAGGTTGGTGGTTCAAGCCCACCCAGGGACGATTTTGTTTTTTTTTTTAAAGATATTTTGATATTTGAAAAGATCTTGAGACTGATTCTCTGTTCTTCAATCTAGTTTTAGACCCAAACTTCTGCTTTGGTTTAAGTCGTAACGACAAAGGCTGGTGAGTGCCTGTCTCTGTGGAGCAATCGGTTAGCACGTTCGGCTGTTAACCGAAAGGTTGGTGATTCAAGCCCACCCAGGGACGATTTAGTTTTTTTTTAAAGATATTTTGATATTTGAAAAGATCTTGAGACTGATTCTCTGTTCTTCAATCTAGTTTTAGACCCAAACTTCTGCTTTGGTTTAAGTCGTAACGACAAAGGCTGGTGAGTGTCTGTCTCTGTGGCGCAATCGGTTAGCGCGTTCGACTGTTAACCGAAAGGTTGGTGGTTCAAGCCCACCCAGGGACGATTGATTTCTTTTTTTTTAAAGATATTTTGATATTTGAAAAGATCTTGAGACTGATTCTCTGTTCTTCAATCTAGTTTTAGACCCAAACTTCTGCTTTGGTTTAAGTCGTAATAACAATGGCTGGTGAGTGTCTGTCTCTGTGGCGCAATCGGTTAGCGCGTTCGGCTGTTAATCGAAAGGTTGGTGGTTCAAGCCCACCCAGGGACGATTTATTTCTTTTTTTTTTAAAGATATTTTGATATTTTAAAAGATCTTGAGACTGATTCTCTGTTCTTCAATCTAGATTTAGACCCAAACTTCTGCTTTGGTTTAAGTCGTAACGACAAAGGCTGGTGAGTGTCTGTCTCTGTGGCGCAATCGGTTAGCGCGTTCGGCTGTTAACCGAAAGGTTGGTGGTTCAAGCCCACCCAGAGACGATTTAGTTTTTTTTTTTAAAGATATTTTGATATTTGAAAAGATCTTGAGACTGATTCTCTGTTCTTCAATCTAGTTTTAGACCCAAACTTCTGCTTTGGTTTAAGTCGTAACGACAAAGACTGGTGAGTGTCTGTCTCTGTGGCGCAATCGGTTAGCGCGTTCGGCTGTTAACCGAAAGGTTGGTGGTTCAAGCCCACCCAGGGACGATTTAGTTCTTTTTTTAAAGATATTTTGATATTTGAAAAGATCTTGAGACTGATTCTCTGTTCTTCAATCTAGTTTTAGACCCAAACTTCTGATCTGGTTTAAGTCGTAACGACAAAGGCTGGTGAGTGTCTGTCTCTGTGGCGCAAACGGTTAGCGCGTTCGGTTTTTAATCGAAAGGTTGGTGGTTCAAGCCCACCCAGGGACGATTTAGTTTTTTTTTTTAAAGATATTTTGATATTTGAAAAGATCTTGAGACTGATTCTCTGTTCTTCAATCTAGTTTTAGACCCAAACTTCTGCTTTGGTTTAAGTCGTAACGACAAAGGCTAGCGAGTGTCTGTCTCTGTGGCGCAATCGGTTAGCGCGTTCGGCTGTTAACCGAAAGGTTGGTGGTTCAAGCCCACCCAGGTACGATTTATTTCTTTTTTTTTAAAGATATTTTGATATTTGAAAAGATCTTGAGACTGATTCTCTGTTCTTCAATCTAGTTTTAGACCCAAACTTCTGCTTTGGTTTAAGTCGTAACGACAAAGACTGGTGAGTGTCTGTCTCTGTGGCGCAATCGGTTAGCGCGTTCGGCTTTTAACCGAAAGGTTGGTGGTTCAAGCCCACCCAGGGACGATTTAGTTCTTTTTTTAAAGATATTTTGATATTTGAAAAGATCTTGAGACTGATTCTCTGTTCTTCAATCTAGTTTTAGACCCAAACTTCTGACCTGGTTTAAGTCGTAACGACAAAGGCTGGTGAGTGTCTGTCTCTGTGGCGCAAACGGTTAGCGCGTTCGGTTTTTAATCGAAAGGTTGGTGGTTCAAGCCCACCCAGGGACGATTTAGTTTTTTTTTTTAAAGATATTTTGATATTTGAAAAGATCTTGAGACTGATTCTCTGTTCTTCAATCTAGTTTTAGACCCAAACTTCTGCTTTGGTTTAAGTCGTAACGTCAAAGGCTAGCGTGTGTCTGTCTCTGTGGCGCAATCGGTTAGCGCGTTCGGCTGTTAACCGAAAGGTTGGTGGTTCAAGCCCACCCAGGTACGATTTATTTCTTTTTTTTTAAAGATATTTTGATATTTGAAAAGATCTTGAGACTGATTCTCTGTTCTTCAATCTAGTTTTAGACCCAAATTTCTGCTTTGGTTTAAGTCGTAACGACAAAGGCTGGTGAGTGTCTGTCTCTGTGGCACAATCGGTTAGCGCGTTCGGCTGTTAACCGAAAGGTTGGTGGTTCAAGCCCACCCAGGGACGATTTATTTCTTTTTTTTTAAAGATATTTTGATATTTGAAAAGATCTTGAGACTGATTCTCTGTTCTTCAATCTAGTTTTAGACCCAAACTTCTGCTTTGGTTTAAGTCGTAACGACAAAGGCTGGTGAGTGTCTGTCTCTGTGGCGCAATCGGTTAGCGCGTTCGACTGTTAACCGAAAGGTTGGTGGCTCAAGCCCACCCAGGGACGATTGATTTCATTTTTTTTAAAGATATTTTGATATTTGAAAAGATCTTGAGACTGATTATCTGTTCTTCAATCTAGTTTTAGACCCAAACTTCTGCTTTGGTTTAAGTCGTAACGACAAAGGCTGGTGAGTGTCTGTCTCTGTGGCGCAATCGGTTAGCGCGTTCGGCTGTTAACCGAAAGGTTGGTGGTTCAAGCCCACACAGGGACGTCTTATTTCTTTTTTTTAAAAGATATTTTGATATTTGAAAAGATCTTGAGACTGATTCTCTGTTCTTCAATCTAGTTTTAGACCCAAACTTCTGCTTTGGTTTAAGTCGTAACGACATAGGCTGGTGAGTGTCTGTCTCTGTGGCGCAATCGGTTAGCGCGTTCGGCTGTTAACCGAAAGGTTGGTGGTTCAAGCCGACCCAGGGACGATTTAGTTTTTTTTTTTAAAGATATTTTGATATTTGAAAAGATCTTGAGACTGATTCTCTGTTCTTCAATCTAGTTTTAGACCCAAACTTCTGCTTTGGTTTAAGTCGTAACGACAAAGGCTGGTGAGTGCCTGTCTCTGTGGAGCAATCGGTTAGCACGTTCGGCTGCTAACCGAAAGGTTGGTGATTCAAGCCCACCCAGGGACGATTTAGTTTTTTTTTTAAAGATATTTTGATATTTGAAAAGATCTTGAGACTGATTCTCTGTTCTTCAATCTAGTTTTAGACCCAAACTTCTGCTTTGGTTTAAGTCGTAACGACAAAGGTTGGTGAGTGTCTGTCTCTGTGGCGCAATCGGTTAGCGCGTCCGGCTGTTAACCGAAAGGTTGGTGGTTCAAGCCCACCCAGGGACGACTTATTTCTTTTTTTTTTAAAGATATTTTGATATTTGAAAAGATCTTGAGACTGATTCTCTGTTCTTCAATCTAGTTTTAGACCCAAACTTCTGCTTTGGTTTAAGTCGTAACGACAAAGGCTGGTGAATGTCTGTCTCTGTGGCGCAATCGGCTAGCGCGTTCGGCTGTTAACCGAAAGGTTGGTGGTTCAAGCCCACCCAGGGACGACTTATTTCTTTTTTTTAAAAGATATTTTGATATTTGAAAAGATCTTGAGACTGATTCTCTGTTCTTCAATCTAGTTTTAGACCCAAACTTCTGCTTTGGTTTAAGTCGTAACGACAAAGGCTGGTGAGTGTATGTCTCTGTGGCGCAATCGGTTAGCGCGTTCGGCTGTTAACCGAAAGGTTGGTGGTTCAAGCCCACCCAGGGACGATTTTTTTTTTTTTTTTAAAGATATTTTGATATTTGAAAAGATCTTGAGACTGATTCTCTGTTCTTCAATCTAGTTTTAGACCCAAACTTCTGCTTTGGTTTAAGTCGTAACGACAAAGGCTGGTGAGTGCCTGTCTCTGTGGAGCAATCGGTTAGCACGTTCGGCTGTTAACCGAAAGGTTGGTGATTCAAGCCCACCCAGGGACGATTTAGTTTTTTTTTAAAGATATTTTGATATTTGAAAAGATCTTGAGACTGATTCTCTGTTCTTCAATCTAGTTTTAGACCCAAACTTCTGCTTTGGTTTAAGTCGTAACGACAAAGGCTGGTGAGTGTCTGTCTCTGTGGCGCAATCGGTTAGCGCGTTCGACTGTTAACCGAAAGGTTGGTGGTTCAAGCCCACCCAGGGACGATTGATTTCTTTTTTTTTAAAGATATTTTGATATTTGAAAAGATCTTGAGACTTATTCTCTGTTCTTCAATCTAGTTTTAGACCCAAACTTCTGCTTTGGTTTAAGTCGTAATAACAATGGCTGGTGAGTGTCTGTCTCTGTGGCGCAATCGGTTAGCGCGTTCGGCTGTTAATCGAAAGGTTGGTGGTTCAAGCCCACCCAGGGACGATTTATTTCTTTTTTTTTTAAAGATATTTTGATATTTTAAAAGATCTTGAGACTGATTCTCTGTTCTTCAATCTAGATTTAGACCCAAACTTCTGCTTTGGTTTAAGTCGTAACGACAAAGGCTGGTGAGTGTCTGTCTCTGTGGCGCAATCGGTTAGCGCGTTCGGCTGTTAACCGAAAGGTTGGTGGTTCAAGCCCACCCAGAGACGATTTAGTTTTTTTTTTTAAAGATATTTTGATATTTGAAAAGATCTTGAGACTGATTCTCTGTTCTTCAATCTAGTTTTAGACCCAAACTTCTGCTTTGGTTTAAGTCGTAACGACAAAGACTGGTGAGTGTCTGTCTCTGTGGCGCAATCGGTTAGCGCGTTCGGCTGTTAACCGAAAGGTTGGTGGTTCAAGCCCACCCAGGGACGATTTAGTTTTTTTTTTTAAAGATATTTTGATATTTGAAAAGATCTTGAGACTGATTCTCTGTTCTTCAATCTAGTTTTAGACCCAAACTTCTGCTTTGGTTTAAGTCGTAACGACAAATGCTAGCGAGTGTCTGTCTCTGTGGCGCAATCGGTTAGCGCGTTCGGCTGTTAACCGAAAGGTTGGTGGTTCAAGCCCACCCAGGTTCGATTTATTTCTTTTTTTTTAAAGATATTTTGATATTTGAAAAGATCTTGAGACTGATTCTCTGTTCTTCAATCTAGTTTTAGACCCAAATTTCTGCTTTGGTTTAAGTCGTAACGACAAAGGCTGGTGAGTGTCTGTCTCTGTGGCACAATCGGTTAGCGCGTTCGGCTGTTAACCGAAAGGTTGGTGGTTCAAGCCCACCCAGGGACGATTTATTTCTCTTTTTTTAAAGATATTTTGATATTTGAAAAGATCTTGAGACTGATTCTCTGTTCTTCAATCTAGTTTTAGACCCAAACTTCTGCTTTGGTTTAAGTCGTAACGACAAAGGCTGGTGAGTGTCTGTCTCTGTGGCGCAATCGGTTAGCGCGTTCGACTGTTAACCGAAAGGTTGGTGGCTCAAGCCCACCCAGGGACGATTGATTTCATTTTTTTTAAAGATATTTTGATATTTGAAAAGATCTTGAGACTGATTATCTGTTCTTCAATCTAGTTTTAGACCCAAACTTCTGCTTTGGTTTAAGTCGTAACGACAAAGGCTGGTGAGTGTCTGTATCTGTGGCGCAATCGGTTAGCGCGTTCGGCTGTTAACCGAAAGGTTGGTGGTTCAAGCCCACCCAGGGACGTCTTATTTCTTTTTTTTAAAAGATATTTTGATATTTGAAAAGATCTTGAGACTGATTCTCTGTTCTTCAATCTAGTTTTAGACCCAAACTTCTGCTTTGGTTTAAGTCGTAACGACAAAGGCTGGTGAGTGCCTGTCTCTGTGGAGCAATCGGTTAGCACGTTCGGCTGCTAACCGAAAGGTTGGTGATTCAAGCCCACCCAGGGACGATTTAGTTTTTTTTTTAAAGATATTTTGATATTTGAAAAGATCTTGAGACTGATTCTCTGTTCTTCAATCTAGTTTTAGACCCAAACTTCTGCTTTGGTTTAAGTCGTAACGACAAAGGCTGGTGAGTGTCTGTCTCTGTGGCGCAATCGGTTAGCGCGTTCGACTGTTAACCGAAAGGTTGGTGGCTCAAGCCCACCCAGGGACGATTGATTTCATTTTTTTTAAAGATATTTTGATATTTGAAAAGATCTTGAGACTGATTATCTGTTCTTCAATCTAGTTTTAGACCCAAACTTCTGCTTTGGTTTAAGTCGTAACGACAAAGGCTGGTGAGTGTCTGTATCTGTGGCGCAATCGGTTAGCGCGTTCGGCTGTTAACCGAAAGGTTGGTGGTTCAAGCCCACCCAGGGACGTCTTATTTCTTTTTTTTAAAAGATATTTTGATATTTGAAAAGATCTTGAGACTGATTCTCTGTTCTTCAATCTAGTTTTAGACCCAAACTTCTGCTTTGGTTTAAGTCGTAACGACAAAGGCTGGTGAGTGCCTGTCTCTGTGGAGCAATCGGTTAGCACGTTCGGCTGCTAACCGAAAGGTTGGTGATTCAAGCCCACCCAGGGACGATTTAGTTTTTTTTTTAAAGATATTTTGATATTTGAAAAGATCTTGAGACTGATTCTCTGTTCTTCAATCTAGTTTTAGACCCAAACTTCTGCTTTGGTTTAAGTCGTAACGACAAAGGTTGGTGAGTGTCTGTCTCTGTGGCGCAATCGGTTAGCGCGTCCGGCTGTTAACCGAAAGGTTGGTGGTTCAAGCCCACCCAGGGACGACTTATTTCTTTTTTTTTTAAAGATATTTTGATATTTGAAAAGATCTTGAGACTGATTCTCTGTTCTTCAATCTAGTTTTAGACCCAAACTTCTGCTTTGGTTTAAGTCGTAACGACAAAGGCTGGTGAATGTCTGTCTCTGTGGCGCAATCGGCTAGCGCGTTCGGCTGTTAACCGAAAGGTTGGTGGTTCAAGCCCACACAGGGACGATTTATTTCTTTTTTTTTAAAGATATTTTGATATTTGAAAAGATCTTGAGACTGATTCTCTGTTCTTCAATCTAGTTTTAGACCCAAACTTCTGCTTTGGTTTAAGTCGTAACGACAAAGGTTGGTGAATGTCTGTCTCTGTGGCGCAATCGGTTAGCGCGTTCGGCTGTTAACCGAAAGGTTGGTGGTTCAAGCCCACCCAGGGACGACTTATTTCTTTTTTTTAAAAGATATTTTGATATTTGAAAAGATCTTGAGACTGATTCTCTGTTCTTCAATCTAGATTTAGACCCAAACTTCTGCTTTGGTTTAAGTCGTAACGACAAAGGCTGGTGAGTGTCTGTCTCTGTGGCGCAATCGGTTAGCGCGTTCGGCTGTTAACCGAAAGGTTGGTGGTTCAAGCCCACCCAGGGACGATTTTGTTTTTTTTTTTAAAGATATTTTGATATTTGAAAAGATCTTGAGACTGATTCTCTGTTCTTCAATCTAGTTTTAGACCCAAACTTCTGCTTTGGTTTAAGTCGTAACGACAAAGGCTGGTGAGTGCCTGTCTCTGTGGAGCAATCGGTTAGCACGTTCGGCTGTTAACCGAAAGGTTGGTGATTCAAGCCCACCCAGGGACGATTTAGTTTTGTTTTTTAAAGATATTTTGATATTTGAAAAGATCTTGAGACTGATTCTCTGTTCTTCAATCTAGTTTTAGACCCAAACTTCTGCTTTGGTTTAAGTCGTAACGACAAAGGCTGGTGAATGTCTGTCTCTGTGGCGCAATCGGTTAGCGCGTTCGGCTGTTAACCGAAAGGTTGGTGGTTCAAGTCCACCCAGGGTCGATTTAGTTTTTTTTTTTAAAGATATTTTGATATTTGAAAAGATCTTGAGACTGATTCTCTGTTCTTCAATCTAGTTTTAGACACAAACTTCTGCATTGGTTTAAGTCGTAACGACAAAGGGTGGTGAATGTCTGTCTCTGTGGCGCAATCGGTTAGCGTGTTCGGCTGTTATCCGAAAGGTTGGTGGTTAAAGCCCACCCAGGGTTGATTTATTTCTTTTTTTTTAAAGATATTTTGATATTTGAAAAGATCTTGAGACTGATTCTCTGTTCTTCAATCTAGTTTTAGACCCAAACTTCTGCTTTGGTTTAAGTCGTAACGACAAAGGCTGGTGAGTGTCTGTCTCTGTGGCGCAATCGGTTAGCGCGTTCGGCTGTTAACCGAAAGGTTGGTGGTTCAAGCCCACCCAGAGACGATTTCTTTCTTTTTTTTTAAAGATATTTTGATATTTGAAAAGATCTTGAGACTGATTCTCTGTTCTTCAATCTAGTTTTAGACCCAAACTTCTGCTTTGGTTTAAGTCGTAACGACAAAGGCTGGTGAGTGTCTGTCTCTGTGGCGCAATCGGTTAGCGCGTTCGGCTGTTAACCGAAAGGTTGGTGGTTCAAGCCCACCCAGGGACGATTTAGTTTTCTTTTTTAAAGATATTTTGATATTTGAAAAGAACTTGAGACTGATTCTCTGTTCTTCAATTTAGTTTTAGACCCAAACTTCTGCTGTGGTTTAAGTCGTAACGACAAAGTCTGGTGAGTGTCTGTCTCTGTGGTGCAATCGGTTAGCGCGTTCCGCTGTTAACCGAAAGGTTGGTGGTTCAAGCCCACCCAGTGACGATTTAGTTTTTTTTTTTAAAGATATTTTGATATTTGAAAAGATCTTGAGACTGATTCTCTGGTCTTCAATCTAGTTTTAGACCCAAACTTCTGCTTTGGTTTAAGTCGTAACGACAAAGGCGGGTGAATGTCTGACTCTGTGGCGCAATCGGTTAGCGCGTTCGGCTGTTAACCGAAAGGTTGGTGGTTCAAGCCCACCCAGGGTCGATTTATTTCATTTTTTTTAAAAGATATTTTGATATTTGAAAAGATCTTGAGACTGATTCTCTGTTCTTCAATCTAGTTTTAGACCCAAACTTCTGCTTTGGTTTAAGTCGTAACGACAAAGGCTGGTGAGTGTCTGTCTCTGTGGCGCAATCGGTTAGCGCGTTCGGCTGTTAACCGAAAGGTTGGTGGTTCAAGCCCACCCAGAGACGATTTCTTTCTTTTTTTTTAAAGATATTTTGATATTTGAAAAGATCTTGAGACTGATTCTCTGTTCTTCAATCTAGTTTTAGACCCAAACTTCTGCTTTGGTTTAAGTCGTAACGACAAAGGCTGGTGAGTGTCTGTCTCTGTGGCGCAATCGGTTAGCGCGTTCGGCTGTTAACCGAAAGGTTGGTGGTTCAAGCCCACCCAGGGACGATTTAGTTTTCTTTTTTAAAGATATTTTGATATTTGAAAAGAACTTGAGACTGATTCTCTGTTCTTCAATTTAGTTTTAGACCCAAACTTCTGCTGTGGTTTAAGTCGTAACGACAAAGTCTGGTGAGTGTCTGTCTCTGTGGCGCAATCGGTTAGCGCGTTCCGCTGTTAACCGAAAGGTTGGTGGTTCAAGCCCACCCAGTGACGATTTAGTTTTTTTTTTTAAAGATATTTTGATATTTGAAAAGATCTTGAGACTGATTCTCTGGTCTTCAATCTAGTTTTAGACCCAAACTTCTGCTTTGGTTTAAGTCGTAACGACAAAGGCGGGTGAATGTCTGACTCTGTGGCGCAATCGGTTAGCGCGTTCGGCTGTTAACCGAAAGGTTGGTGGTTCAAGCCCACCCAGGGTCGATTTATTTCTTTTTTTTTAAAAGATATTTTGATATTTGAAAAGATCTTGAGACTGATTCTCTGTTCTTCAATCTAGTTTTAGACCCAAACTTCTGCTTTGGTTTAAGTCGTAACGACAAAGGCTGGTGAATGTCTGTCTCTGTGGCGCAATCGGTTAGTGCGTTTGGCTGTTAACCGAAAGGTTGGTGGTTCAAGCCCACCCAGGGACGATTTATTTCTTTTTTTTTAAAGATATTTTGATATTTGAAAAGATCTTGAGACTGATTCTCTGTTCTTCAATCTAGTTTTAGACCCAAACTTCTGCTTTGGTTTAAGTCGTAACGACAAAGGCTGGTGAGTGTCTGTCTCTGTGGCGCAATCGGTTAGCGCGTTCGGCTGTTAATCGAAAGGTTGGTAGTTCACGCCCACCCAGGGACGATTTATTTCTTTTTTTTTAAAGATATTTTGATATTTGAAAAGATCTTGAGACTGATTCTCTGTTCTTCAATCTAGTTTTAGACCCAAACTTCTGCTTTGGTTTAAGTCGTAACGACAAAGGCTGGTGAGTGTCTGTCTCTGTGGCGCAATCGGTTAGCGCGTTCGGCTGTTAACCGAAAGGTTGGTGGTTCAAGCCCACTCAGGGACGATTTATTTCTTTTTTTTTAAAGATATTTTGATATTTGAAAAGATTTTGAGACTGATTCTCTGTTCTTCAATCTAGTTTTAGACACAAACTTCTGCTTTGGTTTAAGTCGTAACGACAAAGGGTGGTGAATGTCTGTCTTTGTGGCGCAATCGGTTAGCGCGTTCGGCTGTTATCCGAAAGGTTGGTGGTTCAAGCCCACCCAGGGTCGATTTATTTCTTTTTTTTTAAAGATATTTTGATATTTGAAAAGATCTTGAGACTGATTCTCTGTTCTTCAATCTAGTTTTAGACCCAAACTTCTGCTTTGGTTTAAGTCGTAACGACAAAGGCTGGTGAGTGTCTGTCTCTGTGGCGCAATCGGTTAGCGCGTTCGGCTGTTATCCGAAAAGTTGGTGGTTCAAGCCCACCCAGGTTCGATTTATTTCTTTTTTTTTAAAGATATTTTGATATTTGAAAAGATCTTGAGACTGATTCTCTGTTCTTCAATCTAGTTTTAGACCCAAACTTCTGCTTTGGTTTAAGTCGTAACGACAAAGGCTGGTGAGTGCCTGTCTCTGTGGAGCAATCGGTTAGCACGTTCGGCTGCTAACCGAAAGGTTGGTGATTCAAGCCCACCCAGGGACGATTTAGTTTTTTTTTTAAAGATATTTTGATATTTGAAAAGATCTTGAGACTGATTCTCTGTTCTTCAATCTAGTTTTAGACCCAAACTTCTGCTTTGGTTTAAGTCGTAACGACAAAGGTTGGTGAGTGTCTGTCTCTGTGGCGCAATCGGTTAGCGCGTCCGGCTGTTAACCGAAAGGTTGGTGGTTCAAGCCCACCCAGGGACGACTTATTTCTTTTTTTTTTAAAGATATTTTGATATTTGAAAAGATCTTGAGACTGATTCTCTGTTCTTCAATCTAGTTTTAGACCCAAACTTCTGCTTTGGTTTAAGTCGTAACGACAAAGGCTGGTGAATGTCTGTCTCTGTGGCGCAATCGGCTAGCGCGTTCGGCTGTTAACCGAAAGGTTGGTGGTTCAAGCCCACACAGGGACGATTTATTTCTTTTTTTTTAAAGATATTTTGATATTTGAAAAGATCTTGAGACTGATTCTCTGTTCTTCAATCTAGTTTTAGACCCAAACTTCTGCTTTGGTTTAAGTCGTAACGACAAAGGTTGGTGAATGTCTGTCTCTGTGGCGCAATCGGTTAGCGCGTTCGGCTGTTAACCGAAAGGTTGGTGGTTCAAGCCCACCCAGGGACGACTTATTTCTTTTTTTTAAAAGATATTTTGATATTTGAAAAGATCTTGAGACTGATTCTCTGTTCTTCAATCTAGATTTAGACCCAAACTTCTGCTTTGGTTTAAGTCGTAACGACAAAGGCTGGTGAGTGTCTGTCTCTGTGGCGCAATCGGTTAGCGCGTTCGGCTGTTAACCGAAAGGTTGGTGGTTCAAGCCCACCCAGGGACGATTTTGTTTTTTTTTTTAAAGATATTTTGATATTTGAAAAGATCTTGAGACTGATTCTCTGTTCTTCAATCTAGTTTTAGACCCAAACTTCTGCTTTGGTTTAAGTCGTAACGACAAAGGCTGGTGAGTGCCTGTCTCTGTGGAGCAATCGGTTAGCACGTTCGGCTGTTAACCGAAAGGTTGGTGATTCAAGCCCACCCAGGGACGATTTAGTTTTGTTTTTTAAAGATATTTTGATATTTGAAAAGATCTTGAGACTGATTCTCTGTTCTTCAATCTAGTTTTAGACCCAAACTTCTGCTTTGGTTTAAGTCGTAACGACAAAGGCTGGTGAATGTCTGTCTCTGTGGCGCAATCGGTTAGCGCGTTCGGCTGTTAACCGAAAGGTTGGTGGTTCAAGTCCACCCAGGGTCGATTTAGTTTTTTTTTTTAAAGATATTTTGATATTTGAAAAGATCTTGAGACTGATTCTCTGTTCTTCAATCTAGTTTTAGACACAAACTTCTGCATTGGTTTAAGTCGTAACGACAAAGGGTGGTGAATGTCTGTCTCTGTGGCGCAATCGGTTAGCGTGTTCGGCTGTTATCCGAAAGGTTGGTGGTTAAAGCCCACCCAGGGTCGATTTATTTCTTTTTTTTTAAAGATATTTTGATATTTGAAAAGATCTTGAGACTGATTCTCTGTTCTTCAATCTAGTTTTAGACCCAAACTTCTGCTTTGGTTTAAGTCGTAACGACAAAGGCTGGTGAGTGTCTGTCTCTGTGGCGCAATCGGTTAGCGCGTTCGGCTGTTAACCGAAAGGTTGGTGGTTCAAGCCCACCCAGAGACGATTTCTTTCTTTTTTTTTAAAGATATTTTGATATTTGAAAAGATCTTGAGACTGATTCTCTGTTCTTCAATCTAGTTTTAGACCCAAACTTCTGCTTTGGTTTAAGTCGTAACGACAAAGGCTGGTGAGTGTCTGTCTCTGTGGCGCAATCGGTTAGCGCGTTCGGCTGTTAACCGAAAGGTTGGTGGTTCAAGCCCACCCAGGGACGATTTAGTTTTCTTTTTTAAAGATATTTTGATATTTGAAAAGAACTTGAGACTGATTCTCTGTACTTCAATTTAGTTTTAGACCCAAACTTCTGCTGTGGTTTAAGTCGTAACGACAAAGTCTGGTGAGTGTCTGTCTCTGTGGTGCAATCGGTTAGCGCGTTCCGCTGTTAACCGAAAGGTTGGTGGTTCAAGCCCACCCAGTGACGATTTAGTTTTTTTTTTTAAAGATATTTTGATATTTGAAAAGATCTTGAGACTGATTCTCTGGTCTTCAATCTAGTTTTAGACCCAAACTTCTGCTTTGGTTTAAGTCGTAACGACAAAGGCGGGTGAATGTCTGACTCTGTGGCGCAATCGGTTAGCGCGTTCGGCTGTTAACCGAAAGGTTGGTGGTTCAAGCCCACCCAGGGTCGATTTATTTCATTTTTTTTAAAAGATATTTTGATATTTGAAAAGATCTTGAGACTGATTCTCTGTTCTTCAATCTAGTTTTAGACCCAAACTTCTGCTTTGGTTTAAGTCGTAACGACAAAGGCTGGTGAGTGTCTGTCTCTGTGGCGCAATCGGTTAGCGCGTTCGGCTGTTAACCGAAAGGTTGGTGGTTCAAGCCCACCCAGAGACGATTTCTTTCTTTTTTTTTAAAGATATTTTGATATTTGAAAAGATCTTGAGACTGATTCTCTGTTCTTCAATCTAGTTTTAGACCCAAACTTCTGCTTTGGTTTAAGTCGTAACGACAAAGGCTGGTGAGTGTCTGTCTCTGTGGCGCAATCGGTTAGCGCGTTCGGCTGTTAACCGAAAGGTTGGTGGTTCAAGCCCACCCAGGGACGATTTAGTTTTCTTTTTTAAAGATATTTTGATATTTGAAAAGAACTTGAGACTGATTCTCTGTTCTTCAATTTAGTTTTAGACCCAAACTTCTGCTGTGGTTTAAGTCGTAACGACAAAGGCTGGTGACTGTCTGTCTCTGTGGCGCAATCGGTTAGCGCGTTTCGCTGTTAACCGAAAGGTTGGTGGTTCAAGCCCACCCAGTGACGATTTAGTTTTTTTTTTTAAAGATATTTTGATATTTGAAAAGATCTTGAGACTGATTCTCTGGTCTTCAATCTAGTTTTAGACCCAAACTTCTGCTTTGGTTTAAGTCGTAACGACAAAGGCGGGTGAATGTCTGACTCTGTGGCGCAATCGGTTAGCGCGTTCGGCTGTTAACCGAAAGGTTGGTGGTTCAAGCCCACCCAGGGTCGATTTATTTCTTTTTTTTTAAAAGATATTTTGATATTTGAAAAGATCTTGAGACTGATTCTCTGTTCTTCAATCTAGTTTTAGACCCAAACTTCTGCTTTGGTTTAAGTCGTAACGACAAAGGCTGGTGAATGTCTGTCTCTGTGGCGCAATCGGTTAGTGCGTTTGGCTGTTAACCGAAAGGTTGGTGGTTCAAGCCCACCCAGGGACGATTTATTTCTTTTTTTTTAAAGATATTTTGATATTTGAAAAGATCTTGAGACTGATTCTCTGTTCTTCAATCTAGTTTTAGACCCAAACTTCTGCTTTGGTTTAAGTCGTAACGACAAAGGCTGGTGAGTGTCTGTCTCTGTGGCGCAATCGGTTAGCGCGTTCGGCTGTTAATCGAAAGGTTGGTAGTTCACGCCCACCCAGGGACGATTTATTTCTTTTTTTTTAAAGATATTTTGATATTTGAAAAGATCTTGAGACTGATTCTCTGTTCTTCAATCTAGTTTTAGACCCAAACTTCTGCTTTGGTTTAAGTCGTAACGACAAAGGCTGGTGAGTGTCTGTCTCTGTGGCGCAATCGGTTAGCGCGTTCGGCTGTTAACCGAAAGGTTGGTGGTTCAAGCCCACTCAGGGACGATTTATTTCTTTTTTTTTAAAGATATTTTGATATTTGAAAAGATTTTGAGACTGATTCTCTGTTCTTCAATCTAGTTTTAGACACAAACTTCTGCTTTGGTTTAAGTCGTAACGACAAAGGGTGGTGAATGTCTGTCTTTGTGGCGCAATCGGTTAGCGCGTTCGGCTGTTATCCGAAAGGTTGGTGGTTCAAGCCCACCCAGGGTCGATTTATTTCTTTTTTTTTAAAGATATTTTGATATTTGAAAAGATCTTGAGACTGATTCTCTGTTCTTCAATCTAGTTTTAGACCCAAACTTCTGCTTTGGTTTAAGTCGTAACGACAAAGGCTGGTGAGTGTCTGTCTCTGTGGCGCAATCGGTTAGCGCGTTCGGCTGTTATCCGAAAAGTTGGTGGTTCAAGCCCACCCAGGTTCGATTTATTTCTTTTTTTTTAAAGATATTTTGATATTTGAAAAGATCTTGAGACTGATTCTCTGTTCTTCAATCTACTTTTAGACACAAACTTCTACTTTGGTTTAAGTCGTAACGACAAAGGCTGGTGAGTGTCTGTCTCTGTGGCGCAATCGGTTAGCGCGTTCGGCTGTTAACCGAAAGGTTGGTGGTTCAAGCCCACCCACGGACGATTTAGTTTTTTTTTTTAAAGATATTTTGATATTTGAAAAGATCTTGAGACTGATTCTCTGTTCTTCAATCTAGTTTTAGACCCAAACTTCTGCTTTGGTTTAAGTCGTAACGACAAAGGCTGGTGAGTGTCTGTCTCTGTGGAGCAATCTGTTAGCGCGTTCGGCTGTTAACCGAAAGGTTGGTGGTTCAAGCCCACCCAGGGACGATTTAGTTCTTTTCTTTAAAGATATTTTGATATTTGAAAAGATCTTGAGACTGATTCTCTGGTCTTCAATCTAGTTTTAGACCCAAACTTCTGCTTTGGTTTAAGTCGTAACGACAAAGGCTGGTGAACGTCTGTCTCTGTGGCGCAATCGGTTAGCGCGTTTGGCTGTTAACCGAAAGGCTGGTGGTTCAAGCCCACCCAGGTACGATTTATTTCTTTTTTTTTTAAAGATATTTTGATATTTGAAAAGATCTTGAGACTGATTCTCTGTTCTTCAATCTAGTTTTAGACCCAAACTTCTGCTTTGGTTTAAGTCGTAACGACAAAGGCTGGTGAATGTCTGTCTCTGTGGCGCAATCGGTTAGCGCGTTCGGCTGTTAACCGAAAGGTTGGTGGTTCAAGCCCACCCAGGGACGATTTATTTCTTTTTTTTTAAAGATATTTTGATATTTGAAAAGATCTTGAGACTGATTCTCTGTTCTTCAATCTAGTTTTAGACCCAAACTTCTGCTTTGGTTTAAGTCGTAACGACAAAAGCTGGTGAGTGTCTGTCTCTGTGGCGCAATCGGTTAGCGCGTTCGGCTGTTAACCGAAAGGTTGGTGGTTCAAGCCCACCCAGGGACGATTTATTTCTCTTTTTTTTAAAGATATTTTGATATTTGAAAAGATCTTGAGACTGATTCTCTGTTCTTCAATCTAGTTTTAGACCCAAACTTCTGCTTTGGTTTAAGTCGGAACGACAAAGGCTGGTGAGTGTCTGTCTCTGTGGCGCAATCGGCTAGCGCGTTCGGCTGTTAACCGAAAGGTTGGTGGTTCAAGCCCACCCAGGGACGATTTATTTCTTTTTTTTTAAAGATATTTTGATATTTGAAAAGATCTTGAGACTGATTATCTGTTCTTCAATCTAGTTTTAGACCCAAACTTCTGATCTGGTTTAAGTCGTAACGACAAAGGCTGGTGAGTGTCTGTCTCTGTGGCGCAATCGGTTAGCGCGTTCGGCTGTTAACCGAAAGGTTGGTGGTTCAAGCCCACCCAGGGACGATTTATTTCTCTTTTTTTTAAAGATATTTTGATATTTGAAAAGATCTTGAGACTGATTCTCTGTTCTTCAATCTAGTTTTAGACCCAAACTTCTGCTTTGGTTTAAGTCGGAACGACAAAGGCTGGTGAGTGTCTGTCTCTGTGGCGCAATCGGCTAGCGCGTTCGGCTGTTAACCGAAAGGTTGGTGGTTCAAGCCCACCCAGGGACGATTTATTTCTTTTTTTTTAAAGATATTTTGATATTTGAAAAGATCTTGAGACTGATTCTCTGTTCTTCAATCTAGTTTTAGACCCAAACTTCTGATCTGGTTTAAGTCGTAACGACAAAGGCTGGTGAGTGTCTGTCTCTGTGGCGCAATCGGTTAGCGCGTTCGGCTGTTAACCGAAAGGTTGGTGGTTCAAGCCCACCCAGGGACGATTTATTTCTTTTTTTTTAAAGATATTTTGATATTTGAAAAGATCTTGAGACTGATTCTCTGTTCTTTAATCTAGTTTTAGACCCAAACTTCTGATCTGGTTTAAGTCGTAACGACAAAGGCTGGTGAGTGTCTGTCTCTGTGGCGCAATCGGTTAGCGCGTTCGGCTGTTAACCGAAAGGTTGGTGGTTCAAGCCCACCCAGGGACGATTTATTTCTTTTTTTTTAAAGATATTTTGATATTTGAAAAGATCTTGAGACTGATTCTCTGTTCTTCAATCTAGTTTTAGACCCAAACTTCTGATCTGGTTTAAGTCGTAACGACAAAGGCTGGTGAGTGTCTGTCTCTGTGGCGCAATCGGTTAGCGCGTTCGGCTGTTAACCGAAATGTTGGTGGTTCAAGCCCACCCAGGGACGATTTATTTCTTTTTTTTTAAAGATATTTTGATATTTGAAAAGATCTTGAGACTGATTCTCTGTTCTTCAATCTAGTTTTAGACCCAAACTTCTGATCTGGTTTAAGTCGTAACGACAAAGGCTGGTGAGTGTCTGTCTCTGTGGCGCAATCGGTTAGCGCGTTCGGCTGTTAACCGAAAGGTTGGTGGTTCAAGCCCACCCAGGGACGATTTATTTCTTTTTTTTTAAAGATATTTTGATATTTGAAAAGATCTTGAGACTGATTCTCTGTTCTTCAATCTAGTTTTAGACCCAAACTTCTGCTTTGGTTTAAGTCGTAACGACAAAGGCTGGTGAGTGTCTGTCTCTGTGGCGCAATCGGTTAGCGCGTTCGGCTGTTAACCGAAAGGTTGGTGGTTCAAGCCCACCCAGGGACGATTTAGTTTTCTTTTTTAAAGATATTTTGATATTTGAAAAGAACTTGAGACTGATTCTCTGTTCTTCAATTTAGTTTTAGACCCAAACTTCTGCTGTGGTTTAAGTCGTAACGACAAAGTCTGGTGAGTGTCTGTCTCTGTGGCGCAATCGGTTAGCGCGTTCCGCTGTTAACCGAAAGGTTGGTGGTTCAAGCCCACCCAGTGACGATTTAGTTTTTTTTTTTCAAGATATTTTGATATTTGAAAAGATCTTGAGACTGATTCTCTGGTCTTCAATCTAGTTTTAGACCCAAACTTCTGCTTTGGTTTAAGTCGTAACGACAAAGGCGGGTGAATGTCTGACTCTGTGGCGCAATCGGTTAGCGCGTTCGGCTGTTAACCGAAAGGTTGGTGGTTCAAGCCCACCCAGGGTCGATTTATTTCTTTTTTTTTAAAAGATATTTTGATATTTGAAAAGATCTTGAGACTGATTCTCTGTTCTTCAATCTAGTTTTAGACCCAAACTTCTGCTTTGGTTTAAGTCGTAACGACAAAGGCTGGTGAATGTCTGTCTCTGTGGCGCAATCGGTTAGTGCGTTTGGCTGTTAACCGAAAGGTTGGTGGTTCAAGCCCACCCAGGGACGATTTATTTCTTTTTTTTTAAAGATATTTTGATATTTGAAAAGATCTTGAGACTGATTCTCTGTTCTTCAATCTAGTTTTAGACCCAAACTTCTGCTTTGGTTTAAGTCGTAACGACAAAGGCTGGTGAGTGTCTGTCTCTGTGGCGCAATCGGTTAGCGCGTTCGGCTGTTAATCGAAAGGTTGGTAGTTCAAGCCCACCCAGGGACGATTTATTTCTTTTTTTTTAAAGATATTTTGATATTTGAAAAGATCTTGAGACTGATTCTCTGTTCTTCAATCTAGTTTTAGACCCAAACTTCTGCTTTGGTTTAAGTCGTAACGACAAAGGCTGGTGAGTGTCTGTCTCTGTGGCGCAATCGGTTAGCGCGTTCGGCTGTTAACCGAAAGGTTGGTGGTTCAAGCCCACTCAGGGACGATTTATTTCTTTTTTTTTAAAGATATTTTGATATTTGAAAAGATCTTGAGACTGATTCTCTGTTCTTCAATCTAGTTTTAGACACAAACTTCTGCTTTGGTTTAAGTCGTAACGACAAAGGGTGGTGAATGTCTGTCTCTGTGGCGCAATCGGTTAGCGCGTTCGGCTGTTATCCGAAAGGTTGGTGGTTCAAGCCCACCCAGGGTCGATTTATTTCTTTTTTTTTAAAGATATTTTGATATTTGAAAAGATCTTGAGACTGATTCTCTGTTCTTCAATCTAGTTTTAGACCCAAACTTCTGCTTTGGTTTAAGTCGTAACGACAAAGGCTGGTGAGTGTCTGTCTCTGTGGCGCAATCGGTTAGCGCGTTCGGCTGTTATCCGAAAAGTTGGTGGTTCAAGCCCACCCAGGGTCGATTTATTTCTTTTTTTTTAAAGATATTTTGATATTTGAAAAGATCTTGAGACTGATTCTCTGTTCTTCAATCTACTTTTAGACCCAAACTTCTACTTTGGTTTAAGTCGTAACGACAAAGGCTGGTGAGTGTCTGTCTCTGTGGCGCAATCGGTTAGCGCGTTCGGCTGTTAACCGAAAGGTTGGTGGTTCAAGCCCACCCACGGACGATTTAGTTTTTTTTTTTAAAGATATTTTGATATTTGAAAAGATCTTGAGACTGATTCTCTGTTCTTCAATCTAGTTTTAGACCCAAACTTCTGCTTTGGTTTAAGTCGTAACGACAAAGGCTAGTGAGTGTCTGTCTCTGTGGAGCAATCTGTTAGCGCGTTCGGCTGTTAACCGAAAGGTTGGTGGTTCAAGCCCACCCAGGGACGATTTAGTTCTTTTCTTTAAAGATATTTTGATATTTGAAAAGATCTTGAGACTGATTCTCTGGTCTTCAATCTAGTTTTAGACCCAAACTTCTGCTTTGGTTTAAGTCGTAACGACAAAGGCTGGTGAATGTCTGTCTCTGTGGCGCAATCGGTTAGCGCGTTCGGCTGTTAACCGAAAGGTTGGTGGTTCAAGCCCACCCAGGGACGATTTATTTCTTTTTTTTTAAAGATATTTTGATATTTGAAAAGATCTTGAGACTGATTCTCTGTTCTTCAATCTAGTTTTAGACCCAAACTTCTGCTTTGGTTTAAGTCGTAACGACAAAAGCTGGTGAGTGTCTGTCTCTGTGGCGCAATCGGTTAGCGCGTTCGGCTGTTAACCGAAAGGTTGGTGGTTCAAGCCCACCCAGGGACGATTTATTTCTCTTTTTTTTAAAGATATTTTGATATTTGAAAAGATCTTGAGACTGATTCTCTGTTCTTCAATCTAGTTTTAGACCCAAACTTCTGCTTTGGTTTAAGTCGGAACGACAAAGGCTGGTGAGTGTCTGTCTCTGTGGCGCAATCGGCTAGCGCGTTCGGCTGTTAACCGAAAGGTTGGTGGTTCAAGCCAACCCAGGGACGATTTATTTCTTTTTTTTTAAAGATATTTTGATATTTGAAAAGATCTTGAGACTGATTATCTGTTCTTCAATCTAGTTTTAGACCCAAACTTCTGATCTGGTTTAAGTCGTAACGACAAAGGCTGGTGAGTGTCTGTCTCTGTGGCGCAATCGGTTAGCGCGTTCGGCTGTTAACTGAAAGGTTGGTGGTTCAAGCCCACCCAGGGACGATTTATTTCTCTTTTTTTTAAAGATATTTTGATATTTGAAAAGATCTTGAGACTGATTCTCTGTTCTTCAATCTAGTTTTAGACCCAAACTTCTGCTTTGGTTTAAGTCGGAACGACAAAGGCTGGTGAGTGTCTGTCTCTGTGGCGCAATCGGCTAGCGCGTTCGGCTGTTAACCGAAAGGTTGGTGGTTCAAGCCCACCCAGGGACGATTTATTTCTTTTTTTTTAAAGATATTTTGATATTTGAAAAGATCTTGAGACTGATTCTCTGTTCTTCAATCTAGTTTTAGACCCAAACTTCTGATCTGGTTTAAGTCGTAACGACAAAGGCTGGTGAGTGTCTGTCTCTGTGGCGCAATCGGTTAGCGCGTTCGGCTGTTAACCGAAAGGTTGGTGGTTCAAGCCCACCCAGGGACGATTTATTTCTTTTTTTTTTAAGATATTTTGATATTTGAAAAGATCTTGAGACTGATTCTCTGTTCTTCAATCTAGTTTTAGACCCAAACTTCTGATCTGGTTTAAGTCGTAACGACAAAGGCTGGTGAGTGTCTGTCTCTGTGGCGCAATCGGTTAGCGCGTTCGGCTGTTAACCGAAAGGTTGGTGGTTCAAGCCCACCCAGGGACGATTTATTTCTTTTTTTTTAAAGATATTTTGATATTTGAAAAGATCTTGAGACTGATTCTCTGTTCTTCAATCTAGTTTTAGACCCAAACTTCTGATCTGGTTTAAGTCGTAACGACAAATGCTGGTGAGTGTCTGTCTCTGTGGCGCAATCGGTTAGCGCGTTCGGCTGTTAACCGAAAGGTTGGTGGTTCAAGCCCACCCAGGGACGATTTATTTCTTTTTTTTTAAAGATATTTTGATATTTGAAAAGATCTTGAGACTGATTCTCTGTTCTTCAATCTAGTTTTAGACCCAAACTTCTGATCTGGTTTAAGTCGTAACGACAAAGGCTGGTGAGTGTCTGTCTCTGTGGCGCAATCGGTTAGCGCGTTCGGCTGTTAACCGAAAGGTTGGTGGTTCAAGCCCACCCAGGGACGATTTATTTCTTTTTTTTTAAAGATATTTTGATATTTGAAAAGATCTTGAGACTGATTCTCTGTTCTTCAATCTAGTTTTAGACCCAAACTTCTGATCTGGTTTAAGTCGTAACGACAAAGGCTGGTGAGTGTCTGTCTCTGTGGCGCAATCGGTTAGCGCGTTCGGCTGTTAACCGAAAGGTTGGTGGTTCAAGCCCACCCAGGGACGATTTATTTCTTTTTTTTTAAAGATATTTTGATATTTGAAAAGATCTTGAGACTGATTCTCTGTTCTTCAATCTAGTTTTAGACCCAAACTTCTGATCTGGTTTAAGTCGTAACGACAAAGGCTGGTGAGTGTCTGTCTCTGTGGCGCAATCGGTTAGCGCGTTCGGCTGTTAACCGAAAGGTTGGTGGTTCAAGCCCACCCAGGGACGATTTATTTCTTTTTTTTTAAAGATATTTTGATATTTGAAAAGATCTTGAGACTGATTATCTGTTCTTCAATCTAGTTTTAGACCCAAACTTCTGATCTGGTTTAAGTCGTAACGACAAAGGCTGGTGAGTGTCTGTCTCTGTGGCGCAATCGGTTAGCGCGTTCGGCTGTTAACCGAAAGGTTGGTGGTTCAAGCCCACCCAGGGACGATTTATTTCTTTTTTTTTAAAGATATTTTGATATTTGAAAAGATCTTGAGACTGATTCTCTGTTCTTCAATCTAGTTTTAGACCCAGACTTCTGCTTTGGTTTAAGTCGTAACGACAAAGGCTGGTGAGTGTCTGTCTCTGTGGCGCAATCGGTTAGCGCGTTCGGCTGTTAACCTAAAGGTTAGTGGTTCAAGCCCACCCAGGGACGATTTAGGTTTTTTTTTCTTTAAATGAACATTTTTGATTGGGGTGGGGTTTTGTGATATTTGAAAAGGTCTTGAGACTGTAAACGCGTGCACATACATATGTATTTGTATGATTATGCACGCAGTAATAACCAAGCAATAAATAAGCACATTTCGTTACCTTTTGCAGAATCCCCTTGGAAAGTTAAGACTCCATTCTAAACGTCTTTTAACAAAAATGATCGAAATTCAAAGAAAAACAGTTCCCCCGGCGTCCTAACCCTTCTGCCAGCTCGCCGCCTTCGTCTACTGTTACGTGGATTACATCGACCCCTGTGTTCGACTAGCGATTATTTTATCGATACCGAATGGTAAAGTCGTCTTCGGCAGCATTTGAACTGAAAACGTAAGGATCCACAACAAATGCCACAAAGCATTTTCTCTTTACATAACATTTGAACCCTTTTTGACATGCATAAAAATAGTTGATCTTGTTTAAGAAAAGGAGGATTAAAAGAAAACATAGTAAGTGTCAAATGCCGAAACCCGGGATCGAACCAGGGACCTTTAGATCTTCAGTCTAACGCTCTCCCAACTGAGCTATTTCGGCTGACGTTGAGCAGTTTTCTATATTTAATTACTGATTACTGTTTAACTGAAGTGTTTTTCTCATCAACATATTTCCTTCACCGCCTTAAACCACCACCACTACTACCACCACCTATCACCACCACCACCTATCACCACCACCTCCACCACCACCACCCCCTTATCCTAACAGTCACAAACGTATCAGTTTCTTGTTCTCTGGACCCAAACTTCTCCATTGATTTAAGAAGTAATGACGAATGGTGGTGAGCAGTTGTCTCTGTGGCGCAATCGGTTAGCGCCTTCGGCTGTTAACCGAAAGGTTGGTCGTTCAAGCCCACCCAGTGACGATTTAGTTTTTTTTTTTTTCTTTAAATGAACATTTTTGATTATTGAAAAACTCTCATCTGTAAACACCCACACACAAACACACACATCCACACACACGCACACACATCCACACACACACCCACACACATCACTGGCAGGCTCCTTATTTCCGTTCTAACCCTAACCCTACGCCATCCCTGTTGTTGTTTGACTTCTATTTTTCTCTTCAGTTGTTATTTAACTTCAGGTCATTCCAGATCAAAGTCTTTCCACCAGTGACCATCCAGTCTTTGTCCTATGTACTGGGAATCCTTGTCTACATAATCGAATGCGTCGTTCTCTAAGATTTCTTCAGACGTTTACAGGATTTTCTTCGAATTTCAATCATTATTGTTAAAAGACGGTTTGAATGGAGTCTTAAATTTCCAAGGGGATTCTGTAAAAGATAACGAAATGGACTTATTAATTACTTGGTCACTACTGTGTCCATAATCATACAAATACATATGTATGTGCGCGCGTTTACAGTCTCAAGACCTTTTCAAATATTAAAATATCTTTAAAAAAAGAGGAGATAAATCGTCCCTGGGTGGGCTTGAACCACCAACCTTTCGGTTAACAGCCGAACGCGCTAACCGATTGCGCCACAGAGACAACTAGAGGTTACGGCTTGTCATTGCACCTTAAATCAACGTAGAAGTTGATACATTTCCAGAAGTTTATCATTTAAGTATATATGATGTTGAAGATGAAATTCCAATGTAGGAGCCTTGGATCTAGGTTAGAAACTGGTTCTTTCTCTATTGGCGAGAAATCTTGAAATAAACTGAATAATGTCATACATACATACATACATACATACATACATACATACATACATACATACATACATACTTACAGAGAGAGAGAGAGAGAGAGAGAGAGAGAGAGAGAGAGAGAGAGAGAGAGAGAGAGAGAGAGAGAGAGAGAGAGAGAATGGCTGTAATGATATACATATTCATTGTTTAATAAATTAATTAAAATAATTATTTGCGTTGGCAGTAGAGTTGTTGGGTAGGCAGAAACCAGTTTTGATAGAGCAGACCGCTCTTGCCGGGACCATCTTGTCGATTTTCATGTGTTTCCTTATTTCAGACGGTGTGATGTGGCTTAAGGGAAATTTCGCCCCTGTTTCTAACAGAGAGAGGGGGCAAGAGAGAAAGAGAGAGGCAGGCAGACTGTTGCAAAGCAATTATAAAACAATTATAAAACAACGACAAACAATGACCAACAAACCAGTCACCGTTGGCTGTGATTTTATGTAATTGATAGTAATCAGAATGGCGCTTGGAAACAGTGCAGTCGAAATAGCTCAGTTGGGAGAGCGTTAGACTGAAGATCTAAAGGTCCCTGGTTCGATCCCGGGTTTCGGCAGTGTTTGGGTCTTTTTTTTTAATTATTGAAAAGTGCTTTTTGTGCGTGTCTTTAGAAGGAAGATTGGATTCACATATCAAAGAGAGTCTATCTCTCTCTCTCTCAATATATATATATATATATATATATATATATATATATATATAATTCAATAAACACAGTATATATTTTTATGAGCTGTAGTTTCATGCGATGAAAGCAACTTAGGCAGCATGTTATATACATCTGGTGCTTGCTATACCCTGTGGCCAGAGCCTGATGATTGGGTGAAGGCACCAGACGTGTTATAAAATGCTGTCCGAGTTGTTTTCATCGCATGAAACTATCAGTAGCTCATAAAAATATATACTGTGTTTATTAAATAATACTTATCTCTCACCAGGTGGAGTACATTTTTCATTGATCTTACCATCACGAAACAATACAGTACGTGTGTGTGCGTGTGTGTGTGCATATACGCGTGTGTGTGCATATACGTGTGTGTGTGTGTGTGTGTGTGTGTGTGTATAAATGCATATACGTGTGTGCGTGTGCGCACGTATGTAGGTATGTTTGCTTGTGTGTGTGACTTTATGTTAGTGCTTTCAATCCACCACCCCTTCATAAGCGGTGCTGGTTTGTTTAAATTCTCGTAATATAGCGGTTTCGACAGAAAGATTTCGATAGAAAAATAACGGCGTAAAATAAAGTGCCGGAGATCGTTGTATTTGATTAGATCCTTCATAGCGGTGCCCCAGCATGGCCGCAGTCCAATGACAGAAGAAAGAAACAAACATGGCACAGGAGAACGGCAAAGGAATATACGAATAATAGAATAAAACAATAGACGAGAGCACGCTTGATCCCTTCATCAGTTATTCATCAAATCTCATCATAATTTTGACACTATATTGGTGAACCTGTGCTTAGATACAGGAATCCAAAGTTTGCTTTAATACACATGAAAAAAGCAGCAATGTTTTAACAAGTAAAAAAATATGAAAAAAAAGTAAGCATACAAACTGCCGAAACCCGGGATCGAACCAGGGACCTTTAGATCTTCAGTCTAACGCTCTCCCAACTGAGCTATTTCGGCTGCTCTGATTTCGCATGCCATTCTAATTACTATCAATTACATAAAATTACAGCCAATGGTGACTGCTTTGTTACTCATTGTTTGTCGTTGTTTCATAATTGTTTTACAACAGTCTGTCTACCTCTCTTTCCCTCCTCTCTCTGTTAGAAATAGTAGCGAAATTTTCCTCAAACCACACTATCATCTAATGATACATTAGATGATATTGTACTTACCCTTAAATCGACAGGATGGTCCAAGTAGGAGAGGTTTGTGCCATCAAAACTGGTTTCTGCCAACCCAACAATTCCACCGCCGACACAATTATTTTAATTTATTAAACAATATATATATATATATATATATATCATTACAGCCTTTCTTTCCTCTACCTCTCTGTCTCTTTCTCTGTGTGTGAGTCGAACTTCTGTACAATTTCCGTCTAACAAATTCTGGTCACGGTGTCTCGCAGTGGGTTCGATCGGGAAACCAGGTGGATGCAAAGCGAACTTAATTACTCACCTACCGGTCCCACCACCACAGCCATCGCCCTATCGGAACCGTGACAAACAAATCAGTTTTTTGTTCTGTAATTTTCCATCTCGTATGACAAATTTCTGCGTTGATTAAATACCTCATGACAAGTAACGTTGAGCAGTTGTCTCTGTGGCGCAATCGGTTAGCGCGTTCGGCTGTTAACCGAAAGGTTGGTGGTTCAAGCCCACCCAGGGACGATTACTTTTTTTTAAATAAAAATGTTGACTATTGAAAACATCTTGGTTCCGTTAACACACAAACAAAAATACATGTATGTTTGTTTGTTTATGAATGCAGGCATGACCAAATAGTTGAGAAGTCTCTTCGCTATCTTTTACACATTCTCCACAAAAGTTTAAGACGCCATTCTCACTGTTCATCGGCAGTAAGAAGTGGAAATTTCTGCGCAAATCCTCAAGACATCTAAAGAAATCGAGTCTCCTAGAAGTGGCCACCATCCTGAAGGTATTACCACATCTACCGCTGTTCTGTTGTACGATTGGCGACCTGGCTAACTAACCTATCCGCTTCTGAGTACAAAGATTAATAATTTTGCTTTATTGTAAATTTTTGATAGTCTGCTAATGACCGAGGTTTCAATACCCGCTAAATGCCACGTACATAACCTACAATTTCATCATGTCTGGAATTAAATGTGAAATAAAACAAGCGAAAACTGAAACCTTCGGAAAGGGGAAGTAATTAACGTAAAAAGTAATTTAGAGTTGTGTCCCTTGAAAACATTGATATTTGTTGCTGCAACTTTTGTGTTCAATGAAATGGACCTCGGATAAAAGGCATTCCAGTCATGACCGCTCCGTCATTAAAGTATGAAGTACAATGGTGACTCAAGACCACATTATCTGATGGTTTTTCTAAGACGGTAAGGAGTAGCCTGAAAGGAAGTTTGGCTGCTATTTCTAGCAATTATTGTTGGTTGGATTATATTCCTGTTTGAAATAGAGAGAGGGAGGAAAAGAGATTGAACGTGTGAAACGAGAGAAAGGATAAGAGGAAGAGAAAACGAAAGAGAGCGAGGGGGAGAGGGAAAGGCGCGCCTGGAATTTGAAGACGAAATGTGAAGAGAAAAGAATGGTCTCTGAAGAAACAACGGAACCAAAAGATTGTTCGTTTCTCCATTTTATGTTGGTGCCACCAGAACGAAACAGTTTTATAACAAAGTGGGAAAAGCAATTCACTTCTGTGCTTCTTGCTCAATACCGTGATCACGTGACCGCGCAGGCTATCGGATGCTGATTCACATCAGCTGGTCACAGTGCGCTTTGGATTTTTCAACCATCAAATGACGTCACCGAGCGAGTGAGTGCATATACACAGGGTGCGGTGAATAAACGGCCGTCTAAATTACGCAAAAGTGTAAACAACACCGACGTCTCATTTTAACAGATTTATTTGCCAAAATTACATAAAAATAGCTTGAAATATTAAAGAGTAAATTTATTCAATAAAATTGCCAAAAACTGTAGCATGTTCATAGCATGCTTAAATGTTATGTAGAAACTGCACACAGGTTCTCTGAATATGTTTCACCCAAATCACTGCCAAACAAATGTCGTGATAACCGATAAAGAGGCAGTACGAAAACAAGGATTCTGGGACTGCGCTGACCAGTTCCTCCTCAACAAAGCTGACCACCACTGGCAACTTCCATAGTAATAGGGACACCGACAGGATCTACGTGAAAAGAAGTGATGGTGGTAGAGGCATAGAATCCGTCCAAACAACCTTTGAATGATGCTTTGTATCACTCAGACAACACCTGCTGAGCAGTAAAGTAAGAAATGAGTAATTTCCAAAGCAATGAAAGTGAGGTCATAGAAGGATGAGATATGAAGATCAGCATTGGTGCGGTTTGATCTCACGGCCCATGTGACACTATCTTCTTCCTTGTTCATATTCTCTTTGTTGAAAATCACAATATAATTAATAAATAATCAATAAAATATAGAATACGTGCCGTCGGCCGAAATAGCTCAGTTGGGAGAGTGTAAGACCAAAGATATAATGGTCTCCGGTTCCAGCATTAACACTCGCTGTATAGCTTAGCTCAGCTCGGTTCAAAACTGAAGGGTCAATGATAAAAAATTAAAAAATAATAAAATGCATCACTGAAATAGTTCCGCAAATTCAAATATTTACCAAAGTAAACATTTTAGGTAGAATATTTCCTGTTACTAGAAACAGGTGATTTTAGAAAATGGTTCTGTTGAACGAGTTCCCTAATATAGAATTCGGAATTTTATAAAGCTTAGAAAAGTCAAACTTAAAGGAACCGAATGCCAATACAAAAAAAAAAAAAATATTGTAATATCTGCAATACAGATTTCATCAATTAATAGCATTATTGGATAAAAAGATAAAATTGCTTCCTGACTAGCTTTACTCCAGCTCCTAAACTTTAATTGGGCTTCGTTTCACAAGTCATCATCCCAATTTTTCTTCAGCTTAAAATCTTCACTAATTCCAGAATACCAGATTATATTAAGGACTGGTCTTGGGGAAAACATCTTCCAACTTTGTAATATAAATTGCGTAGAATTTAGTATCTTCCTCAGGGAAAACACTCGGAATGCTCAATAGACAAACATCGATGTACCGATAATCCAAAATTTAAGAAAACTGTGCTTGTGAAGTTCTGAGAAAGGGGTCAGCACCTAACAATTGTTTGAGAACCGTCTTCAGATTACAAATATTTTAAAATTGTAATCAACATCAGCTGCTATATTTGACAAAAGAGACGGTTCCAGTACAGACATACATGAATGAACAAGAGCTGGATGAAAAAAAAAAAAAAAAAAAAAAAAAAAAAAAAAGACATGCTGACAATGAAAGGCACTATTAATCAAAGACCAATTCTTTGAATTGTGGAACAGTCAACATATAAGCAAGGGATATCTACTGCAGATTCCTCCAACCTATCTCAACATGGCAGATTGTAAACATATTCAAAATTTGCCAAGGCCATTTGTGAAGTGGGAACAAGAAAACAGATATCAAGGGTCAAAGACGAGACATCGTTACAAATAGTTCCATAAATTCGAAGATTTATCAAAGAAAAATTCTTTTTACTAGCAAAAAAGTGACTTCAGAAATGGGCCCCTTAAATGAATCCCCTTATACAGTCAGTCATTTTATAGGCCCTAGAAAGGACAAAATAGGTGAAGCTTAAACTCTCAGGAGCTGATTTAAAAGAAAACGTATTAATATCCGATACAAATCATAGTAACTGCATTTTTGATAAGCTAGAATGGTTACCGTTTGCCGTTGCCTGGGAACGGAGTTAAACACTCATTTACAGAAGAGCGAATTACTCCAGTGTAGACATGTTGCATAGATTACCTGTCAATGGAGAGTTGTAAAAGAAACTAATTGATGTCATGACGTCAGAGTATAAGAACGTACAAAATTTTGTTTGGAATAGGAGACATTAATGTCCTTACAAATACATCAAACATGTTAAATTCCTTTTCTTGTCTGAAAAAATATAGCACCAATAATCCCTTTGAGTTTGAAGTTATTTTCAAGTTCGAGACTTGACTGATTCTTGCAAAACGAGTTCCACAAAACAGTACCCAAGAGAAAGATGATGTTGAGCCAGGAAATTGATTAAATGTTATCTCAAAGAACTGTTCTTCTGACAGATTTCCAGTTTCTGTCTAAACATTCACTTAATACTTAGGTTGACCAAAGGTGATGGCATCAGGCAAATTCGATGTGTATTTGATGAGAATGAACCCAGAGTCGGTTTTGAAGCAAATTTCAGAAATGTCCGATTAATTAAGACCAACTCAGCCTTTTCAACATTCCAAGTTCTTGATAAAAGCTGGAATAGTAATTTGATTGACATTTCTCCCTTCATCCGTTTTCCTACCATAAATTGGGGGCAGGAGGAATGGTTGAGCGAGGATACTACAGCTCTAGAACTCTGGAAAGCGAGACATTACTTTTGACAGAATTCTCATAAAATAAAATTAACAGTATTGCAACACCTAAAAAATGGATTGGATAGCAATCACAAAAAAGTTACCAGGTTACACATTCCTTTCATTGAAAAAGGAATGTACAGAGACAACATTCAAAGTATTCCTAAAGAGGGAAGCACTGTGCATTCGTCACTTGCTGGTATGGAGACATCAAGTTTTGGCCGATTGGTTTAAGTCCACATTTTGTTTGAGAAACTTTAAGATGCTGGCAGAATCTGAAAATAAAAAAACGCATTTAGCAGTCACATTTCCAGGATAGCGAGAGACAAACTTAATTCATTCAGGCAGAATTACAGCTAGAAGCTCTTCCTGTCACCAACTCAACCGTTTTTGAGCAAAGTAATCTCTCCCGTGGCCAGACAGACATTCATGAAAGACTAGAAACACCACTTGTGACAATCATTTACTCACCTCATACATGTACGTATATGTAGTTACACAAGCCAGCAAAAGCACTCCTGTATTGATTACATTTCGAGGCCTTCCAAAACGACAACCGGAACACCTGTTTCAAATAAGCTTTCACACCTGACCGCTTTGCTTAGTGATCAACCCGAGAACAAATCTAATTGTGCCCTCCACTGACTTCGAGACGTCTCGGTAATTACTCTCGTGGTACTAAAATATGGAATAATGTTTGTCTAGAGGTGTGAAATACATTGTCATAAACAACAATGGCAAATTGAACTGGGATTAACGATGCTTGTAAACCTATTAAAAATGGTAAGAGAGAGAGAGAGAAAAGAAAACGTCATAAGTGGTAATGGAAAACAAAAAGACTTCGAATGTAGGAAGATATAAAAAGGTTTTAACTGTTTAATAAATAAACCAACTTAAATTTGTAATATCTATGAATATAAGTTGCTTTACATAGATAGGGGTCAGCCATAGCATTTTATAAAGGGTTAACATGCTTCAGATGCTTACGTTAATTTGTATATATATATATATATATATATATAGATATAGATATATATACATGCACGCACAGACATTTCATATAGCCGCAAAAGAAGCACACTTCGAAACATTAGAGCAGCAATTGTTGTGGCCGGAGTCTCCTGCACACTTAAGTGCTTCGTAGATGTAAAACCAACGGTCACTCTGTCCGATCATATCAACCAACCTTCTATAAAGATAAACTAATAAAACAAATATTCAAAAGATTTACGATACATATTTAAAAATATATTTAACTAACCGAAGAGGTAAAAATAGCGGACATTTCCACTGAAGACACACTAAAGACAAATGTTCTTCCATCTGTTCTGTGATCTGCCGCTTCTCTTGAACGAATGACTCCGAAACTGTCATTCGATAGGCCTTATAAAGGAAACTGTGGCGGGGAGAGAGAGAAGCTAAATTATTCCAGGAACATCCGGGTTCTAACAATGCCAAAAAAAGAGAGAAAAAATTATAAGCGTGAACCACGTAGAATCAAAACATTTATTTCTTTTTCTCTGAATAGGTTTTTATTTTCATTCTGGGTGAGTTCAGCGATTCGGTTTCGATTTACAGTCAAAGCCATTTTTATCTTACTTGGCGTCTTCCCATTTTTGCCGCTATGCGAATCACCTAAACGAATATATACATATATTTGTGTGCGCGTGCGTGTGTATTAATTAAATAGCCTTCCTAGAAGGCTAGTAGACTGAAACTTCGAAGTCACTGTCACCCTCTATTTGTAAAGCTATAATAAACACTTACTCTACTAAAAAGTATCGAGTAATTCTTCACTTCTACACTAAATTGTTTTTTATTATAATTCATTATAAAAAAAACAGACATTTATCATACATGCATATAATATATATAAATGAAAAAATGTATAAACAAACGACGTAACTGAACGTAAAAATGAACGGGAGACAAACAGAAGGCCCGTAATTCTTCATCAGTCATCGACCGATTGGTAACGTTCAGTTTCGCACCTTTAGCGATAAGACTGAGTACTTCGCAATTGGCGGTGCACGCTAAAAGAAGTGTTCTTGCGGAGAATTAGGGAGAAGAGCAAACAAAACAAAATAAAAACAAGCAAAACCACACAGAGTGTGATTTAGGACGATGGACGAGGACGAACAGGCGAAGAAAATACGACTGCTCATCCTCGCCCACCGATACACACATACACATATATATATATGTATATATATGAACGCGTGCACATGTATGTATGTATAGGTATGTATGTATGCGTACGCATACGGCTTCTGAGATAGGTGAAAGAAAGAGAAGAGGAGAGATATTATCCTGATGCCAGAGATCTGACCCAAATGATTGCAGTTAAAGGGACTTTGCTACATGCCCAAAGAGGTACCGGGTGGTAATGTTAAACCAAGAGATGGGTTAATCTCTCAATCATGCAGGTGACGGCGTGATTCGAACTCAGGACGCAAATAACCAGAACAAATCCCGCCAAGCATCCGGTCCGACATTTTTACAGTTCTAACAATCACTCCCTTTAATTGGTACTTCTTAATCTACTCTAAAAGGTGACCGAAACTGAACTGATAACACACACACATACAGTCGGTCAAGTCGAGTTCAATATATATTTTATGTCGGAGTTGCTAAAACAAATTACAGATGAAATCACTCGCCTGACAACATTCTCGAAATCAATAAAATAATTGACTTTTTTTTATATATATATATATAATATCATGAGATGTGTGCGTTGCATTAAAAGCACGCTATCTGGCTAAAGGGTGAGATGATCCACTGAATTAGGTAAATGCGGTCGATATCCAGCAGAAATATCTGTAGATTAATATCAGTACACAAAGAATGTGAGCGGACAAAGAACCAGGAATCTGTCCCTTGTGCCAGTTTGCAACCTAGAAAAACATGCTGCCCAGCTTAAACCAGGTAACAGCGTCTGAACCAGGTAACATATAGTAGCTCTTCGGGATACAACATCTCTATTCCTAGCAGGAAAATATGACGTTGTGATATTCATATGTTCCCTAAAAGCGGTAGCAGTTTTAATAAAGCGAAATGCTTTTTTAAAAAACAGAATCTGAAGAAAAGGGAGGTTAAAAAGTGAGAAAATTGCCGAAGAGTTTCTTGAAAGAGGTGTCGTAATTAAAGGGAGATAATTCTAACGACTTTCTTCCAGTGCTACTCTCTAATGAAAGAAATTGATTCATCACGTTTGTTTCACATATGGACTCTGCTTTCATTGTGATCCTCACACAACAACAACAGCAACAGCATTAAACATCATCTAAACAGATATAAGAATCATATTCATGATAGTCATTGTTATAGTGAACGATTCAAGTGTCGGTCGACTTTGTATTGAACATTGAGAACGAAGAAGATTAAATAGCATTTAATAAGAGTGAAAAGAAATCAGCCTCTCGTTGCTAACATATTCTGTAGCGCTCCAATTTAAATCGGTGAGTATGGAAAAATAGATTCTCTGTGGAATCCTTTCTATATATGCGTGTGTGTGCGTTTAAATGTGTGTAAGGGAGTCATGTGTGTATGTATGCATATATATATATATATATATATATATATATATATATATATATATCAATATATAGTTTTAGGGAAAAGAACCAAGGTTCATGAACTCATCGATGAAAATCCACTATCACATATAGAAAAATTAATAATTAAAAGCACAATAAATAAGTATAATATAATACAAAGTAAATATCATATGATCAAGATAAAAAATGACGACATATATATATGTGTGTGTGTGTGTATAAAGTATATATATGTTTATATATATATTTGACAAGAATAGTATTGATAGTGACTTCGAAGTTTCGGTCAGCTAAGCCAGGATCGGACTGTATTTTTTTCAGTTTATTATAACATAAAAAGTAACACACACATATATATAAACCGGCGATCTTAAACATATATATACATGTATATAAAAACTCATATTTGTGTATGTCTGTATATGTGTCCCCATTAATAGTTTTACTTGAATCGATTATTTATATGTGATTTAGTGTCCAACCGTCCAGCTCCGTGAGGGTTCTTAGTTTTATGATTTGCTTGCGTGCAGTTTTTCTTCTACCAAATTCCACCCAAAATGGCCAATATAAGTGTCTTCGCCCTCCAGCTTTAAATTTTCCTCGGACCATTTGTTGTATTCTGTAGTCTTTTATTTAGTACATCTGCTGTTCCATAATAAATAAATAACAACAAAAAAAACCTCAATTGCTCTAAATTATACATTTGAGAGAGCTGATAGCGTATTTTTTAAACAAACATTTTTTATTGTTGATGCAGTGCAAATATTACTGTAATTGATTGAACTGCAAAAGCATAACTAGAGTTTTCAAAGCTGAAAATAATATTCTATATTTCAAGATCTGTCGGGATTATGTGTGTATTGAAGAGTCTGTTGCAGGCTTCTGTCTGGCCAACCCATACCAACATGGAAGGCGGACGTTAAACGATGATGATGATAGTGATGCATATAAGTGCAAATACACGTTTATATTTGTGCATGGATATGTATATGTGTGTGTATATTTGTGTATGTATATGTGCGTGTATATGCGTATATATATATGTGTGCGCATATATGTATATGTATGTAAATATGTATATATATATGTATGTAAATATGTATATATATATATATGTATGTGTATGTATATATATATGTATATATATGTATATATATATGTGTGTATATATATGTATTTATATATATATGTATATATATATATATATGTATGTGTGTATATATATGTATGTGTGTATATATATGTATGTGTGTATATATATGTATATGTATATATATGTATATGTATATATATATATATATGTATATATATATGTTATGTATATGTATATATGTGTATATATATGTATATATATATATATATATATATATATATATATATATATATATATATATATACATGTATATATATATATTTATAAATGTATTATTATATATATATATATATATATATACATGTATATATATATATTTATAAATGTATTATTATATATATATATATATATATATATATATATATATGTATGTATATATATTGGGTTGGCAACTAAGTTCCCATCATTTTAATCAATAATGTATTCACCCTTGTTGTCTACAACTTCTTCCCAACATTCAACAAGATTTTTAATAGCTCATTCGTAGAAATCACCCGATTTCGACTAGAAAAATTGATCCAACCAAGCTCTCAATTCTGCATCAGTATTGAACGAAACTCTGCTCATAGCATTTGAAAGAGATCGAAAGAGGTGGAAATCCGTTGGTGCCAAATCAGGAGAGAACGGCAGGTGTGGCAGCACTTCCCAGCCATGCGTTTCAATGGCTTCCTTGGTCATATTGGCGATATGAGGGCGGGCGTTGTCGTACAGCAGAAGAACTCTATGCTGACGATTAGGTCTTTTCTCTTGAATAGCCATGTTGAGTCGTTCCATCTGTTGAACATAGAGTTCTGCGTTGACCGTTTGGTTCCGTTCAAGCAATTCGTAATGGATAATCCCTTCCTAGTCCCACCATACGCACAACATCGTTTTACGCGGATGAAGATCTTGTTTCACGCGCGGTGTCGCTTGTTTACTGGGGCTAAGCCATTCCTTACGCTGCTTCATATTGATTGATGTACAGGGACCATCTGTCGTCGCCAGTAACGATTTGGTAAAGAATCACACACATGCATGTGTGATTTAGATTTTGCAACTTTGCATGGAAAGTGCTGAACTAAAAATGGTGGCACACATTAAGGTTCCTTGCTAAGGTCCACCAGCTGTGCACTTTTGGACCCAAGAGAAATAAAAAGAAAACTCTTATTTGTTGAACGTATGAGGGTTGGTGGCAGGAAGGGCATCCAGCTGTAGAAATAGTGCCTCAATATGTATTCATCCAACATGGAAAAAACAGACTTTTAATCCTTTAGTACTTAAGCCAGCTAGATCTGGCTTTTCACACCTACCCTACAGTGTCATTCTATAAATAAAACAATCACAAGATTGAAATTTGAAAGCCACGAGATAATGCAGGATTAATTCAGAATAATGTGAATAAATAAGGATTAGATTAAACAGCATCTGGCTTAGTGGTTAGAGTATTCAGCTCATGATCAGAAGGTCATGAGTTCAATTCCTGGCAGTGTGTTGTGTCCTTCGGCAAGGCATTTTATTTCATGTAGCTCCAGTCCATTCAGCTGGCACAAATGAGTTGTACCTGTAATTCAATGGGGTCAGCTTTGTCATTTTCTGTGTCACACTGAATCTCCCTGAGAACCACATTAAGGGTATGCATGTATGTGGAGTACTCAGCCACTTGCACGTTAATTTCACGAGCAGGCTATTCCTTTGGCTGGATCAACTACAACACTTGTCGTTATAACTGACAGAGTGCCAGTTACATTTGCAAATCCCTACCAAAATCATATTTTAATCTACAATTTTATATATATATATATATATATATATATATATATATATATATATATATATATACATATACATATATATATATATATATATATATATATATATATGTGTGTGTGTGTGTGTGTGTGTGTGTGTATGTATGTATGTTTGTATATGTATATTTAACAGTAATCTGAATGCTAGATGGTTAAAAATGAACGAACATTCAACATTTGTATGTGTGTGTGTGTGTGTGTGTTTCATTGTTCCGGGTAGAACTACAACATGAAACCTGTCCTGTAATGTAACCTGGGCCTTTTGTTTTAACTATGCAATTGTCACATCTATTCTTCTTATGCACCACCTTGTGTTTCACTAACGTATGAAGTTAGATATAGGTCAAAGTTTACATTTTCTTGCCATACCTGATATGTTTGCCATTCACATGTAATGTAAATCACTACCAATCATATTAATCTACAATTATTTATATATATGTATATGCATGTATGTATATATATATGTATGTATATTTGTTTGTGTGTGTATATATTTAGAATCTAAACTTGTTATAGATAATAATGAAAGAGGAGGAATACTGTGTCCCAGATAGATTTCATATAAATCAAACGTTATATTTGTTGTCCATATCTAGCATTGCTCTTTCAATTTCTCGTTAATAAGGAATAACGAAAGTATTTACTGCAATAAAAGGAAACAACAATTCTTATATAGTTGGAATATTAAAAAGAAATAATATACTGCCATCACCATCATCATCAACAACACTCTCGGAGTGGTTGGCATTAGGAAAGACATCTTGCTGTAGAAACTCTGCCAGATCAGATTGGAGCTTGGTGCAGCCTACTGGTTCACCAGCCCTCAGTCAAACCGCCCAACCCATGCCAGTATGTAAAGCGGACATTAAACAACAATGATGATGATGATGACGACACATACACACACACACACACACACACACACACATATATATATATATATATATATATAGTGGGAGAGAGAGAGATATGTATATGTGTATATGCATATCTTTATCTGTCTTTCACAATTGTAAGGCTGTGAGTTTAATTCCTGATGGCACATTGGGTCCTTGAGCAAGACACTTTATTTCACATTGCTTCATTTTTTGGGATTTACTATATATATATATATATATATATATATATATATATATATATATATATAGTTGAAATTTATAGAGAAACAAGATGAAGACAAGTGTATGAACAAGTAGGTGTATTAGTTTGATGCTAGGGAAAGTGAGAAAGTGTTTTATGTTTCGAGCCTATACTCTTCAACAGAAAGGAATAAGAGAAAATAAACAGAGAGAGAATGAAAAAAACTTGTGGATTTAGCGATCATGTGTGTGTTTATATGATGGACTTCTTTCAGTTTCCTTCTACCAAATCCACTCACAAAGCTTTGGTCAGCCCAAAACTATAGTAGAAGACACTTGCCCAAATTGCTACACAGTGGAATTGAACTGGGCACCATGTAGTTGAGAAGCAAACATCTTAACCACATAGCCACACCTATACACACATGCACACACACACGTGTGTGTATCTATAGTCCCCAGTAAACTATGGAATCCATCTCTATGGAATTTTGTTGTATGTGTGATGGTGTGATGACTTTAAGGTGGGAAAAATAATCAATAATTGGAAGAGAGTTTTAGATTTTATTGATTAACAGCAAAACCAAAGTTTTATTCCAGCTGAACTGATGATCAATCGGCTGAAAGTACAGTAATATAATTTATATCTTGGAGTCTGACTTCAGCTGGAACCAACCCCACCATCTTCACCGCCACAGCAATTATAATTTGTATCCTTGAGTCTAGCTTCAACTGGAATATCATCATCACCATCATCATTGTCATCATCATCACCATCCTCATTGTCATCATCATCACCATCACAGTAATTAGTGTAATTTATGACATTTGAGACTAGCTTCAGATGGGGTTATTGTCACCACCACCACCACCACCACCATCATCATCATCACTGTCATATCACCATCATCATCATCATCTCCATTACCATTATCACTGCTACCAACAACATCAATTATTAACAGCACTTCTACCACCACCTCCACTGCCTCCACCACCATCGCCAACAACACCACCACCCACCACCACTACCACCGTCAACATCATTATAATAAAACCATTGCTTTGCTATGCTAACATTGTTTAGACATATTTCCAAACATCCCAGCCGTTGTGCTGACCTTGTTATGCCTGCTGCACCAGTATGCGCCATGTTGGTGCATCTACTGAACATCAATTATTCCACACTCACCACTCTCTGAACAACAACAAAGGCCATGCTACGCTTGCTCCTTAGCCTCTCCATTTCTTTTCTCATTAATTAATGCTAATTAAAAAGATACTTTCATACAGACTGTGTTTGTCAAGGTAGCGGAAGTAGGGGGTGGGGTCCTCTGTCGGGGTTTCAAGTCTTCTTTATCCCATCTCAGCTTGAGGACCCTTTTATGATAGGGGTTAGGTGTTCAGTTTTTGGGGTCACCTCTGGTAGAGGGATTCACTTCACCTGTCTGTCTTTGTTTGTGTGTGTGTAATATAGACATAGATATATGTGTGTGTGTGTGTGTGTGTGTGTATATATATATATATTTATATATATATATATATATATATATATATATATATATATATATATATATAGATAGATAGATAGACAGGTAGATAGATAGATAGATATGAATTTGTGTGTGTATGTGTATAGAAGCAAATGAGGGTATAAGCAAATTAGACAGGTCAATGTATATAAAGTATATTAAATACATGAAATACAAAAAAAATGTATATATGTGTATACATATAAAAAAGTCTGATTTATACAGAATACAAATGATATAGTGAATTAAATGGGTTGAAGATAAGCATTACAAATCCAACAGCTGTTTCTGGGAGCTTGGTGAACCAAAATAATATTTGTAGATTGATTCCATCGTAGGATGAGATGAGCCTTCGTCTGCAGGGAAGAGATCTTACATTTGAGGTAACAATGGAATGATTTTGTGGAGAGCTAAATGTATTAGAGGGGGGTATTGGGGAGGAGTTCAGGTAGGGGATAGTGAGAGGAGAAAATAAATTTCAAGGGTTAGGAGTTAATAAGGAGGCTAGTAGGGAGTTATAGTGGTAGAGGAGGAAGAGAGGAGTGTGTTGTAGGTAGTATGTGAATGGTAGTCTATTGTATTAATTGGTATGGAGGGTATAGAATTAATGGCTGGGATAGTGAGAAAGGGAATGGTTATTATTTGAGGGAAATAAGTTGTCTGGTTCAGTGGCTGAGGAGGACTACTAAGGTGTGTAGAGAGGTATGAGAGAAGATAGGTGGGGGGGAGTTGGTAGTCATTATGGCAGTGGTTAGTGGAACAAAAGAATTGGGTTGGTGTTGGAGGGGGGACTGCAATGGTATGTAGAGGTGTATGAAATTTCATACACCTCTGCATACCATTGCACACACATACACAGATATACACACACTTGCTCACATACATGTACACATTCCTGGGTATACTTATGTTCCCACATATATGCATACATGAATGAACACATGTAAAGATACACATGCATAGATACACACACACACACACACACACACATGTAAATGTCATCGTATTTTTCATAAATGTCATTGTGTAAACATGTTTTAATTATATATTTCTGATTAATCCAATGAACAAACAGACAATGACCCCCCCCCTTTCTTCCCACCCTGTCCCCCTCTTCAAGCATGCTGTGTCCTCTCTTTGCCTTTTAAACTGTTACTACAATGGTCACTGCTTCCTCATAGCTGGCTGATCACATGCCAGCTTCTTTCAGTTACTCCTAACCCCAACCCTTCACCCTGGTTGGGTCCACCCTTTACCTACCCCACACCAACCACTTTTTGCAATCCTTCCTCCTACCACTACTCCCACAGAGTATCACCCCCACCCCCTCGAAATTCCTTCTTTCCTCATGTTGTTTACTACAGTCATGGCTACCCTTTAAGGGTCCCAACAACTTAATCCATCTCATCAGTGTCAAAGGGTCTGTGAGACCAATGGCACCACCATTTCCTCCAGACCAAATCCTTAAAAAGAAGGAAAATAACATAAAGGTGTTTAGGTGTCAAAAAACCAAATTATCACAACGCATAAGTCTCCATTCATTTAACAGGTGGTGGTGGCTACGGCGGCGGCGAGTGCAGGGGTGGGGAGTTCTCAAAGTCTTGTGTGGTTTCCTGTTACTTGAAGACAATAAACTTTCTTCTGTCAAAGATTTATGTTTCTAGCGATGACGATGTTACTGCGGTTAGGCCATACCTGAGTGTTTCATAAACGAGATAAATCACCTGGATATTCCAGCATTTATGAAATGACTGACAAAAACGGTAACAGATGGTGAAGGCTGTGGATTACCAAAGTTGTGTGTGTGTATATCTATGTATATGTATATATATATGTGTGTGTGTGTGTGTATGTTTATAGATGTATATATATATATATATATATATATATATATATACACACACACACACATACACACACAAATGTGTTGCAATAATTTGCCACAGTCCTTTACCTACTCCTGAGGGTCAGTTTCACCTTTCATCTTGACAGGGGTCAGTGAAATGAATAACCAGTCATATACTGGGGATTGATGCAATTAACCAGAGACTCAACCACCACCACCACCCCTATCCCTTTCTCCTTTCTTCATGAACGCTTTGTGTCAGCTTTAGAAGTGAAAACGGAATCCGATGTCACGACATGAATTTCTCAGCTGGAATCATTTTGTTGTCTTTTACAGATTCCTGAATTCTTCTTCTCGTGACATTTTGGAGCAACAGTTGCAAAGATGGTGTCCAGCACAATTGAAAAAACATATGAAGACGATAAGTTCATCAAATCTGAAGGTGACAAGCGCAAGTACCGTGGTCTGGAAATCAGCAACGGAATGAAGATCCTGCTGATTAGTGATCCTGAAACAGACAAATCTGCTGCCGCCATTGACGTCCACATTGGTAAGTCTGTCTACTTTGGCTTTGTTTCGTGTTAGTTTGTATCTTTTAGTTTCTATTTCCACTATAAGGTCTCTCAGACTGCTAGAAATAGCAATGAAATGCCTCTCAACTACACCATATGCAGGTTAAAGAAAAACAAAGGTGGGATCATCGTCATTATCATTATTTTAACATCTATTTTTTCCATGGTTGCATGAGTTAGATTCTTCTATTTACCACAAACGGTTACTAACTTCCTTAAATCACCTGAACCTAAAAGACACACTTAATGTTAGGTTTTATATTTGTTTCTCTATATTTACATATCTCAATTAAACAAATATTAAATTCACTTAAATAATTAAATGAAAAACAGACACCAATACATTTGTGTAGAGTATAAGACATTCCCAATGGTCTGTCTGTGTACCCATGTAAGTGTATGTGTGTGTCTGTATATGAATGTATGTATATGTGTGTGTATGTATTTGTATGTGTGTGTATTTTCTATTTTCACTTTTTGTCTTTCAAACTCAGGTGATATGTGTGACCCCAAAGACTTACCTGGTCTTGCACATTTCTGTGAACACATGTTGTTCCTTGGAACCACGAAAGTAAGAACGGACTTTACTTTATTTCCATTGTGATCTCTTGTTACCATTCTTCCAATGCATCTCCCATTCCTTTGCCAGACTTTCCATTCACTCATTCTTTTTCAAGTTAATGTATCTAACATTGATGGTATGCATCTACCATGAATTTTAGACACATACCATTGACTATACACAGCTAGTATACACCTCTGCCATTAATTTTTACACACTGTTGACTTTATATACATAATATTTGTTTATCGTTATAAAAAGATTAACATTTTCCTGCTTTTGTTTTTCTTCCAGTATCCTCAGGAAAATGAATATTCAAAGGTGAGAGACATAATGTTATATTTATTTTCATTCATTTCAAAAAAAAAAAAGTCCTGGGGTTGATTTGTTCAGCTAAAATTCTTCAAAGCAGTGCTCCAGCATGGCTACAGTTGAAGGGCTGAAACAAGTAAAAGAATAAAAGAATGGTAATTAAGCTGGGTATTTAAGTATTTACATTAATTATTCCTTGTGAAACAAAACAATTTGTACAGAAAAGTCATTTCATTTTTTGCTTCTCCCAACTTGATTGGGTTTTTGTTTCCTGACATTTTATCTTCTTGTTTGGCTAAATGTCTGTCTATATATATTTGTTATCTTCATGTTCTTCACTGCATGAGAAGCAAAATTCTACGATCCATTATGTATCTTCTGCCATTTCTATTTGCAGTTTGTCACTAACCATGGTGGTACGTATAATGCCTCTACATCCCCAGAACACACCAACTTCCACTTTGAAGTAAACCCAGCTGGACTTCAAGGTGCACTGGACAGGTGAGTCATTGTCTTCCAATTCCACACTCACCACCATCAATCTGAAATATCAGCTTCCAACTTACGTTGCCAATAACAACAACTGCTCAATTTTTGTGCCACACCCACTCAGTGTTTTGCAAGTGATCAAGTTTTGATTGTTTTTAAAAGAATTTAGTCTGATGAGTCAGGGTGGGAGCACCAGGGAATCCTCTCACAGTTGTGACCAATTCAACTCTTTAGTATTCAAAATCGCTGACGTGGCCGATGACAGTGCCGCCTGATTGGCACTTGTGCAAGTGGAATGTTAAAAGCACGTCCGAACATGATTGTTGCCAGGGCCACGGATTGGCTTCCGTGCTGTTGACACGTGAAAAGCACCATTCGAGCGTGATCGTTGCCAGTGTCACCTTACCGGCACATGTGCCAGTGGCACGTGAAAAACAGCATTCGGGTGTAGTCATTGCCAGTGCTGCCGGACTGGCTCCCGTGCAGGTAGGACGTAAGAAACACCTTTTGCCATAATCGTATGTCAGCACAAATCTGTCCCAGACTTTGATCCAAATAATCTTTACACTTAATTTTTCTTTGACGCTTAGATTCGCCCAATTCTTCATCTCTCCCCTCTTCACCCCTTCTGCGACGGAGAGAGAAGTGAATGCTGTTAACTCAGAACACAACAAGAACATCCAGGACGACAACTGGAGGCTGCAACAGTTGGAGAGAACGGTTTCGGACCCAAGTCATGACTACTGCCGTTTTGGAACAGGTAACATTTAACAAGGGTTAGGGAGCTGTGTTTTTTGTGGTGTTTGTTTGTTTATCTGTCTAGGGGCCATGGAGATGTACGTCAGACAGTATTCGATTTAATCTGTTATGCTGTAGACATGTGATTAAGAAGTTTGCTTTGTAACTATATGATCTTGGGTATAATCACACTCTACAGCACCTTGGACAAGTGTCTTCCTCTGTAGTCTTAGACCTACCGAAGCCTTGTGGGTAAAAGTTGATAGATAGAGACTATGCAGAAGTTTGTGTGCATGTGTAAACATACGTATATATATATATATATATACACACACACACACACACACACACACACACACACACACACACACACACACACACACACACACGGGTGTATGAGTGTGCAAAATGGCTTTAGGACTAAAATATGTTGGGATGGAATGTTTGGTTTGGCATGGTTTACATGAAAGAACAGCCAAATCCTCTCAAAACATATTCTGCAGAATATATTGGATAATGCAGGTTTAAATACACAGTCTGGAAGCAAAAATGGTCAAGGTTGGAGGCCCTTTGCTTAGTCAGGGCTATCCTGGGGTTAAACAGCAACACCCACCTTGTATATTGATCCACCTGAATTGTCTCCCCTCACCTCCTGTTCTTTTCTCCTTTTTCGATCTACAGAAACCAGTAAAAGACTTGAAGAATGACTGAATGTTGAAGTGTTATTCTGTTATTGAAGTTTAATCAAAGAAACTATTTTTATTTCAGGCAACAAAGATACATTGGATGCAAAACCCAAAGATAGAGGTATCGATACCCGAGACGAACTTTTACGTTTCCATGAGAAATATTATTCCAGTAATATTATGACCTTGGCTGTGTTGGGTAAAGGTAAGTGTAGATTCTGCTATTCTTTCAGCCAAACATAAGACCATGAATTAGCAGAATCGATAAAGCGCCAGAGAGAATGGTCTGTAGCTTGTGATTAGAGGTTCTGGGTTCATATTCTGCTGAGGTCAGCTTTGCTTTTGTTCCTTTAAATGGTTAGTAAACATCAGGGTACCAGTCGAAGAACAGTGACTTGATGGGGTCGTCTGAGGCCCAGATGAGATACTTTGCAATATTTGTTTCAGCCCTTTGCTTTTTGTATTTAAATTCTTCACTTTGCCAGAGTCCCGTCACTGATAAGGTTTCCACAAAGGGTCAACATTGATTCCAATATTAAAAAAAAGAGATCATTTACCAAATTTCAATGAACTTACAGAAACTAATCTTGTCCTCTCTCCAGTGTGGAACCTATTATAAGTGGCAGGTAGTTCAGCCAGTTCTTTGGTTCGAGGGCTTGAAATGCAAAGAAGGGTCATATCCTAAAAAAAAAAAAAGCAGAAATATTAAAAGATTCACAACCATTTTAAAATTCTGTCAGTCCTGTTGTTTTTCTCAGACCATTCCTTATTGAATGTTTTTTTTTTTTATTGCTTTCAGAATCCCTTGATGAACTGACTTCAATGGTTCTACCATTGTTTGATAAAGTTGTCAATAAAAATGTTGAGATTCCTGTTTGGAATGAACATCCATGTGGCAGTGAACAAGTGAAGGTAGGTGTAATATTGCATTTGGGGACAGGTGACCATTAACAATAAAAGAACATCATAAACAGGAATGGTGAGTTACATTAGAACAGTATTTGTCTTGCATCTATTCATATTAGATGCCAATCCAACACATGTTTCTGCTGTGTAAGTGTCCTAATGACCTTTGATATTGCATTCATGTGCAAGGTACCTGCCTGCATTCTAAATCCCTATTCCTTTATGTTGTGTGTGATATAACCAGCAGAAGTTTGGGGAATGCTGTGCTCAAGACTCTTGGCTCTTGCATCACTTTGTAACTGCTGCCAATTTAAAATAATTAAACATATATGAAAGTGAAAGGGGTCCAGTGAACTTGCTCTGAGGAGTGGAATATCCAACGTTTTGGATTCAATCCTTCATCAGGGGGCAGAGAATAAGAGCAGATAAGGTTTACATCCTCTCAGCTGTTTTGAATTCTATTTTTCCTGTTTGTTATGCCAAACCTATATATATATATATATATATATATATATATATATATATATATGTGTGTGTGCGTGTGTGTGTGCATGAATGTATGTATGTATGTATACACACACGCACATAGAATTAAATGTCATGCTAGAGATTCAACCAAATAATTAGAATGAATTTGAACTCATGATGTGTTTGTAGTAGTCTGTCTGTTATGAAATGATAAATAGAATATGTTAGTTCCGACATTGTTTAAATGAAATAATAAAACCAAAATGGTGTTAAGTATTTATTAATTTCTTGATCTTCATCTCCTTCATGTTTTTTTGTCTTTCAGACCAGAGTTATTACGGTGCCTGTAAAAGACCTCAGAAATTTAGCCATTGTTTGGCCAATTCCTGATATCCAAGCTTACTATAAATCCAATGTAAGTAAAATCTAAGAACTATTTTGCGAGTTTGGAATATTTCTTCGTTATAATCCTTACCTTTTTTTTTCCTAGAATTTTATTTTGAGTCAGTTTTTTTGTTGTCTCTTAACTGACTCTAACTTGTGACTCCAGGAAAACTAACAGAGAATCTTTGATTTTTCAGCCCGGATTTTATTTGGCACATTTACTTGGACATGAAGGACGCAACAGTCTCCATGCTGAGCTGAAAGCTAAAGGTAACTTTGCATCCTCATCATTTAACGTCTCTTTTTTCCATGCTGGTATGGGTCGGATGATTTGACAAGAACCGACAGGCAGAGTTTTAGTCAAAGAAATCAAACCCAGAACTTTTGGGGTTTTAGTCTGATACTTATTCTACCATTCTTTTTTGCTGAACCACTAAGTTATGGAGATGTAAACAAACCAACACCAGTTGTCAAGTGGCAATGAGAGCAAGCACAAAGGCACACATATACACTCGTATATATATATATTTATATATATACATACACACACACACTTTGTAGGCCTTTTCTGTCAAATCCTCTCCAAAGGCATTGGTTGCCCCAGGGCCATAGTAGAAAACATTTGCCCAAAGTGCCATGCAGTGTGATTGAACCTGAAACCTCATGGTTGGAAAGTGAGCTTCTTAGCCATGCAGCCATTCCCGTGTATCAAGTATTTTTTTGGGGGTTTTTAAAGTTGTTTTTGTATTTATTGTTTCTTTGTTGTTGTTCCTTTTCAGGTTGGGTGAACACCCTTTATGTCTACATCAAATCAAGGGTCCATGGCTTTATGTTCTTCACTCTTGCAGTAGATTTAACAGAAGATGGAATGGGTAAGTTCCAACCTTCTTTGTATCTCTTCCGTAATGTGACTAATACCACCTTCTCCAACATCATCACTCTCACCACCACCACCACCATCATTAGCATCACCATCACTATCATTGTCATCATCATCATCATCATCATCATCGTTTAACGTCCGCTTTCCATGCTAGCATGGGTTGGACGATTTGACTGAGGACTGGTGAAACCGGATGGCAACACCAGGCTCCAGTCTGATTTGGCAGAGTTTCTACAGCTGGATGCCCTTCCTAACGCCAACCACTCAGAGAGTGTAGTGGGTGCTTTTACGTGTCACCTGCACGAAAACGGCCACGCTCGAAATGGTGTCTTTTATGTGCCACCCGCACAAGCCAGTCCAGGGGCACTGGCAACGATCTCGCTCGAAAATCCTACAGGAGCCAGTCAGGCGGTACTGGCAACGGCCACGCTCAAAATGGTGCATCTCATGTGCCACCCGCACAAGAACCAGTCCAGGGGCGCTGGCAACGATCTTACTTGGCTTGCCGGGTCTTCTCACGCACAGCCCATTTCCAAAGGTCTCGGTCCGTAGTCATCGCCTCGGTGAGGCCCAATGTACGAAGGTCTTGCCTCACCACCTCAGCCCAGGTCTTCCTGGGCCTACCTCTTCCACGGGTTCCCTCAACTGTTAGGGTGTGGCACTTTTTCACGCAGCTATCCTCCTCCATTCTCACCACATGTCCATACCAGCGCAATCGTCTCTCTTGCACGCCACAACTGATTGTGTTCACCGGGAGCCAATGAGGGAAGCCTCACCAAGAGTGTTCGACATGCTAGAAATACCAGCTGAATCCGCCAGACCACATCCTACAACCATAAAACTAAGTTTGTGGCAGGATATACCTTTGATCGTAAGCCTGCTCACACTTTACTAGTGTACAATATCATCGTCATCTTCGTTATTACCCTCATGGCCACCACCACTGATAGGTACATTGGATGTGAATGTAAATTGGTAAACGACTTCTGGCCACGTGATCATCTATCCAAAGCTTCTCCCCCTCTACGAAAGTTGTCTCCCTTAGGCAGGGTACATAACTCTGCTTCCTCTCGTTCGATTATAAAAAGAATGAAAATTCCCTTTATGCAGTTGAATGGTTTAACGGCGTGAAACTGCACCCACACACTTGTAACCTCTTCCTTCCACTCCCCCACGTCACTGTTAATTTGCCCTCATTTCTCCACCAACACAAATCGACGTTTCATTTCTCCCCAGACGCCATCGTCTTCTTCACCAGATTAAACATGTTCCAAAGTCAGAATTATTGGTAAAAACAATGGATGAAAGCCATTACCTCATCCAAGCTATACAGGTGTATAGAAACATAATTCTATACAATATTCTAATCATTATTAATTTCAAAATAACTGGAGTTATTTGTTCCAATCCTTTACATTCTGAGTTCAAATACCACCAACGTCAACTTTGCTTTTCGTCCTTTCAAGCTTAATAAAATTAAGTACCAGTCGAGTACTAGGCGTATGACCTTGCAGGTGGGGCCCAGTTAGAATTTTCTTCAGGTCGAGTAGCCCATCCCACTCAAAAGGTCCCTGAACAAGGTTTGATTAAGGATGATGAATGAGACACCCATGTTTCCAGAGGTGAATTATTGAAACCCCAAAGAATTCCTCTTATCACTTGGCTATGATGCTCCCCCACTACTTCTGCTCGTGATCAAAGATTCACATATTGTCAACCACCAAGGGACATCTGGTATTGAGCAGAATATTTGCTGTAACCCATCTTTTATACCAATTATTATTATTATTATTTTACTGGTATCAGCGGTTGGGCTGCAGCCATGCTAATGTGTTGTATTTGCAAAACAGAATTGGTAAATTCTGATAAGTTTAATATGCCTCAAGAAGACAAGAATCCACTAAATATTTCAAGCCAAACTGTTTGGCATAGAAAGTTTTTTAAAAGCAGTTTCCTCTCTCCAGTGAAAGGATTAAGGAATCTTTGCTGGCACAGATCAGCCTAAGTCACCTGGGACTTTTATTCCAGATCTTTGCTCAACTTTTGATCACCCTTACTTTGTCTTTCAGAGCATGTCAACGACATCGTCACATTGACCTTCCAGTATCTGAACATGTTGCGCAAAGAAGGGCCCCAGGAGTGGATATTTAAAGAATTTCAGGTTGGTTTCAGTTCATTTCAGCTTTCAAGGTCACATTGATAAGGGTTGTTGTATTTTCATTTTAAGAATAAGGACCCTGCTAACCCCAAATTGCTGTCTGTCTTATATCAACAACTTTGCAGTCATTTCATGTAACAAGCTCCCAGTTTATAGAGTAAAGGGGTTTGGTGATGGCAGCAGGAGATCCAGTCTTAAAAACATGCAGATATAACAATGTGATCCCTTTATCTCTGCTGTGAGTGCAGAATGATAAATTATCATACACATATATGTACATCACATGATGGGCTTCTTTCAGATTCCGTTTACCAAATCCATTTGCAAGGCTTTGGCCAGGCCAGGGCTGCAGTAGAAGACACCCAAAATGCCATGCAGTGGGACAGAACCTGAAAGTGCAGTTAGTAAGTGAACCACACTGCCTTGTCAGCACTTGTGTGTGCGTGTGTGTGTGTATGATGATCATGTTTTTTTTTGTTTGCTTTTCCATGCTGGCATGGGTTGGATGGGTCATCACAGACTGCATCAGTTCTTATTGAGAGTTGCAGCAGGGTTGGAGGACCACATCTTGCTCTCGTGTTCCATTTCTTTTATGATTTCTACATCCGGTTGCCATTCCTAATACCAAGTGATTTACAGAATTTACTGGGTTGATAGCACCAGCACTGCAAGGGTTGCCTTGTTCTATGCTAGATTGAATAACTTGTAGACATCCGTATCTATAATTTGAAATGTTTATTTTTGTGTTACAGAGTCTCAGCAATATGACATTCCGCTTTAAAGACAAAGAGAATCCTCGTAATTACGTGGTTCACTTGACAGACAATCTCCAGGTAAGCTGTGCAGACTTTCACTCAAAGTGGAGCACATTTTCATAATACTTTAACCTTTAATCAATTATTTCTATGAAATGACTAATGTATTTTAATAATATTTTAATTTTTCGTCTGTTATTTCTTCCTGTAGACTTTTGAAATGACTGATGTTTTGTGTGGTGAGGATATCTGGCGTGAGTATCGTCCTGACTTGATAAACGAGATTCTGGCTCTGCTTATTCCTGAGACCGTCAGGTGAGTTGTGATTATTTGCTCGGTTTTGTTAGTCTGCGTAATCTTTGGCCCAGGTAATGCTCCTCCGTTTGGGACATCACCAGACCTACGTACAGCACATATATACACATATATATACACCAGTATTTGTGCTTCAGTGTAAACTTTTCAGTGTTTACAACTTCGTTCTTGGAACGGAACAATTGTCTGAGTGCATGGGCAGCTCTTTTGCAAGATGTGGGCTGCATGAGGCATGGCACTTCGTCAGTTGGGCCACACCACTCGAAGAACTCAAAGCAATTGTCTTTCCTTAGTGTCTGTTTCAGAAAGTTTTGCAGGCTGTGCATTCTGCTTTCAAATTATACCGAGGTGGACATTGCCATTCACAGTTTATTAGTTCATACAATAAACGGCGGCCAGACACGTATTGGAAGTTGACTAAACTAATAGTGGTAACCCTAAATGACTTAAGGCTCAAAATTATTGCAGGCCACTGCCACCAGGTGGTGGCAGTGGTGGCGGCATTCATGGGTGTAGAAGTGATGGGGTTGGGGGACGATAGCAGTGGTATGATAATGGTGGTGGTGGTGAATCTTTTTTTTTATTTAATATGTTTTTATTACTGTTCCGATTTTGTTGTTATTTTATTGCTGCCGTTCTTCCAACATTAATTTCCAAATTATTCTTCTGTTTCTTTTTGAAGAATCTTTGTCATTGCCAAATCATTTGATGGAAAAACTGACCAGAAGGAACATTACTATGGCACTGACTATAAAGTTGAAAAAATTGATGAATCTGTCTTGGAGGTTAGTATTTAGTTGTGAATTAAACACACCCACCCACACACACAGCCTTTTATGTTTTACTTGTTTCAGTCATTAGACTGCAGCCATGCTGGAGCACCACCTTGAATTTTCAATGAACTTAATTGACCCCAGTACTTTTATTTTTGTCAAGCTTGGTACTTATTCTATCAGTTTCTTTTGCTGAACCACTAAGTTACAAGGATGTAAACAAATCAATAACTGGTGTCAAGTGATTGTGGAGGACAGACACACACACACACAAACACACATATATGATGGGCTTCTTTCATTTTCCATCTACCAAATCCACTCACAAGATTTTGGTCATCCCAAGACTATAGCAGAAGAAACCTGCCCAAGGTGCCATGCAGTGGGACTGAACCTGAAACCATTTGGTTGGGAAACAAGCTTCTTACCACATGGTCATATCTACACCTTTGGAAGACTTGAATAAACAAAACAGAAATAGTCTCTACAAATTGTTCAGTTTTGTTCTTTTTTTTTCGTCCCCTCATTTAGTGTTATTTCTAAACTTTGTCTGGCATCGATTTTACCATTCTATATTACAGACATGGAGAAACTGTGAAACGCATGAAAACCTTCAGCTTCCAATCCCAAATGAATTTATTCCAACCAATTTTGAAATCTTTAAAAGAGAGAAAGATGTAAGTCTTTTATGAAGTTGCTTTCAAGACATTGTTTTTATAAGACAGAACTTTTTGAGTGTCTCTCAGTTTGATGAGTGGGGCCGGGCTGAGTGAGTACCTCCTTGTGAGATATAATGTATACTTGAGTGGAGCAGCTTGATGACCATCTCTGTTTGATATATTGAGCACATGAATAAGAAGTATGTGAGTATTGAGTACATGAGTTTAACAGCTCTATGAGTATCTATGTGTTGCATTGAGTGAATTGAGTATAACGGATCTAAAAGTGTTTCTCTGTTATATTGAGTACAGGAGTACATGGGAATCACTCCATGGGAATCACCCTGTAAGATGTGTACATGAATATAACCGCTCTGTGAGTATCACTCCTAAGAGTAACTCTGTTAAATATTAAATATTAAATATTTAGAGTATAAGTATAACTGCTCTGTGAGTATCTCTCTGTTATATATACTGAGTATATGAATATAACAGCTCCATGAGTACATCATCATCATCATCGTTTAACGTCCGTTTTCCATGCTGGCATGGGTTGGACAATTTGACTGAGGACTGGCAAGCCAGGTGGCTGCGCCAGGCTCCAGTCTGATCTGGCAAGGTTGCTACAGCTGGATTCCCTTCCTAACGCCATCCATGCCGTGAGTGTAGTGGGTGCTTTTTACATGCCGCCGACACAGGAGCCAGTCAGGGCAGGGGCTAGGTACAAAAGTACAACAGCACTCTATCATGTGTAGATGTATTCGGTTATGTGAGTACAAGAGGTTTACGAGTATCTCTCAGTTATATTAAATACTGAAGCATACCAATACTCTAAGTATCTTTTTATTCACCATATTGAGTGTATATTTTAATTTCTTTTTTTTTTATTTCAAATTTTTTTTATTGGTTTTTAAACTTTTATTTTTTGTTTTTCAGTCATCTCCTTTGCCAGAAATTATAAAGGTCAGTAATTCTTTGGTCATTTTCAGTCCCCATTTTGTTATTATTGGTCAGCAGCAGACCGTAGGCTGGCAGAACCGTTACCATGCCAGGCAAAATGCTTCGCAGCATTTCGTCTGTGTTTATGTTCTGGGTTCAAATTCTGCCAAGGAGAACTTTGCCTTGTATCCTTATGGGGCAGTGGGGGAGGGGGGGGGTCAATGAAATAAGTACCAGTTGAGCACTGGGGTCAGTGTAATCAACTAACCCCTTTCCTCAAAATCTCAAGCCCTGTACTTTTGAAGTTATCTGGTAGAATAAT